>NC_134360.1:56352230-56374113 GCF_048569485.1 Anomaloglossus baeobatrachus | reverse complement strand
GGGGGGCAGAGACAGGGGGGGGGCAGAGACAGGGGGGGGGCAGAGACAGGGGGGGCAGAGACAGGGGGGGCAGAGACAGGGGGGGCAGAGACAGGGGGGGGGCAGAGACAGGGGGGGGGCAGAGACAGGGGGGGGGGCAGAGACAGGGGGGGGGCAGAGACAGGGGGGGGGCAGAGACAGGGGGGGGCAGAGACAGGGGGGGGGCAGAGACAGGGGGGGGGCAGAGACAGGGGGGGGGCAGAGACAGGGGGGGGGCAGAGACAGGGGGGGGGGCAGAGACAGGGGGGGGGGCAGAGACGGGGGGGGGGGGGCAGAGACAGGGGGGGGGGGGCAGAGACAGGGGGGGGGGGCAGAGACAGGGGGGGGGGGCAGAGACAGGGGGGGGGGCAGAGACAGGGGGGGGGGCAGAGACAGGGGGGGGGGCAGAGACAGTGGGGGGGCAGAGACAGGGGGGGGGGGCAGAGACAGGGGGGGGGGGCAGAGACAGGGGGGGGGGGCAGAGACAGGGGGGGGGGGCAGAGACAGGGGGGGGGGGGCAGAGACAGGGGGGGGGGGCAGAGACAGGGGGGGGGGCAGAGACAGGGGGGGGGGGCAGAGACAGGGGGGGGGGCAGAGACAGGGGGGGGGGGGGGCAGAGACAGGGGGGGGGCGGCTGCATTGTGAATTAAGGGACTTGCGCCCATCAAATTATTGGATCATGGAAAAACTGCTGAGAAAAAGGCTGAAGAGTAAACTCCAGACTAAGTAGTTCAGCACCAAAGCAGTCACATTTGGACATAGGGTGGTGTAACATGAAATGGCTGATAACAAGGGGAACAAATTTCATTTACTGTGATGCAGTTAACAAAGAGACTGGAGGATTATTTTCCCTGTGAGCCAATCCTGTACACAAGAGCTGACAATCAAAGCCGGAATAATGAGATAACCAACCTCTTTAGCCAGTGGACGCTGGAGCTTCCCGCGCTGTTCAAGCTGCAGAGACGAGAGAAACATGACCTTAGTGAAGATTAGCGACCGCAGTAATGATTACTGACCATGACCCCCTGCCCCCAGTAATGATTAGTGACCATGACCCCCAGTAATGAGCGACTATCACCCCAATAATGATTAGCGACCAAGACCCCAGCAATGATTAGCGACCATGACCCTCTACCCCTAGTAATTAGTGACCAGGACCCTCAGACCACAGAAATTAATAGCGACCACGAACCCTGATCACAGTACTTATTAGCGACCATGACCCTCTGACCTCAGTAATGATTAGTGACCTGTGACCATGATTCTTGACCCCCGTAATGTTTAGAGACTGTGAACGCAGTAATGATTAGCGACCATGAAACTCTGACCCCAGTAATGAGTACTGGCCACGACCTCAGTAATAATTAGTGACCTTTGAACATGATCCCTAACGCCAGTAATGTTTAGTGACCATGATCCCTGACCTCGTAATGATTAGAGACCATGACCGCCCTCCCAATGAGCCTATCCCTGAGTGATCACACTGTATCCTCTAATGCCCTCCAGTAATAAGATTGTGACCCTTAGGTAAACCCAGATCATCAAATCTCCCATTGATTCTTGACCTCATAGTGATCATGACCTCTGACCCCAGACACCCTTGCACCCACTTACCACATTCTCCTGCAGTCTATGGGCGATGAGGTCCTCGCTCGGATCCTCCAATCTCTCCTCCTCTGCAGGGAGCAAAAAAAAAATCTAACTCGCATCACAAAGATCTGGAACCACAGAAAAATGACTACACTAAACCCCTATCGTCACCTTGCTCCTGTAACTGCCGCAGGTATTCCTTCGCTAGCCGCAGCTTCTTCTCCTGAGGAGTCTCCTCCAGCTCCTCCTCCTCATTATCTTCCTTCCTACGAGTCGGGGCGCTGCGTACAAGAATCAGACAAATCAGGGACAGAACAACCGGGAAGGAGAAAAGTGTCAGCGAGGGAGAAAGCACTCACATTTCAGTGTCCGAGTCACTCTCTATCTCCTCCCTCAGATTCACCTTTATCTTCTTCTTTTTGTCTTCTGCATTTTTCACCTGAAATAGGAAACAGCGAAGAAAAAAAAAACATCAAAGAGGAAGAAAAAACAAAAGCAAATATCACTAATTACAAGTGTAAGCTACAAAGGCCGATTCACATTCACAATCATCTGCCCCTTACATCATCTGACATGCACAAAGGGTGTAGGACAACAGGCTTACTGACTGTTTCCAATAATAACCAGCAGAATAGTGAGTGCAGCTCTGGAGTATAATACAGGAAGTAACTCAGGATCAGTACAGGATAAGTAATGTATGTACACAGTGACTGCACCAGCAGAATAGTGAGTGCAGCTCTGGAGTATAATACAGAATGTAACTCAGGATCAGTACAGGATAAGTAATGTAATGTATGTACACAGTGACTGCACCAGCAGAATAGTGAGTGCACCAGCAGAATAGTGAGTGCACCAGCAGAATAGTGAGTGCACCAGCAGAATAGTGAGTGCAGCTCTGGAGTAACGTAGGATCAGTACAGGGTAAGTAATGCATGTACACAGTGACTGCACCAGCAGAATAGGGAGTGCAGCTCTGGAGTATAATACAGGATGTAACTCAGGATCAGTACAGGATAACTAATGTAATGTATGTACACAGTGACTGCACCAGCAGAATAGTGAGTGCAGCTCTGGAGTATAATACAGATGTAACTCGGGATCAGTACAGGATAACTAATGTATGTACACAGTGACTGCACCAGCAGCATAGTGAGTGCAGCTGCGGCGTATAATACAGGAGGTAACTCAGGATTAGTACAGGATATGTACACTGACTCCAGCAGCAGAATAGTGAGTGCAGCTCTGGAGGGTCAGTAATGTATGTAGATAGAGGGGTGATTCCATATGTTCAGTGTAGCGGGGTCTTGTGGGGGGCTGCACTTGCTGGTGACTCCTGGGTAATGCTTTCCCTGACCAGGTTAACTCTGTGTTTGCTGGCAGTATATTGGGGCTGCGGTGGAGGACTGGTTAGGGTTCCGGGGGGGAGTTGTCGCTGCAGGAAACATAGCTGAGGCCTTTGTGTACTGATCCTGGTGAGATATAACGTATCAGTGACTGCCGGCCGCTCGGCACTATTATACCCAGGATATGCTGGGACCTGTAGTCCACCAGACTTCCTGCACACCTGGAGGTGAGGGTCACAGTGATTCGCTCCCCTCCCGGTACTGACCTCTCCGCGCCGCTTCTTCCCGGGCCCCTCCGGTCTTTTCTTGATAAACAGGCCGGACATGCTGCTCCAACACCGGACCCACGTGTGACCCTCTCTCTACTCTGCTTCCGGTTACACCCACTCTACACCCATTGGACAGCGACATACAAACTCCGCCCCCGGAGTGTCTATTGGCTCCAGGCCACAGGCTCTGTACAGAGGATGTGATTGGTTAGCAGGTTTGCAGTAAACTCTGCCCACTGATGACGTCACTCTATTAGGCTTTTTCCGGAACTCAGTGGAACGTTGAGTTTGTGGTAACCAGGTAACCGCTTTACACGCAGTGTCATGTGTCCCGAGCTGATACTGTAGGCTCTGTGCACACTGCGTTTTTGATGCAGAAAATAATTTGCAACATGTCAATTGATGGGGTTTTGCCTGCGAGTTTTAGCCCCAGTTCGGCATGAGTTTTTTGGTGCGTTTTTCTCAAGAAGGTGCAGAGTTGATGTAGAAACGTTCTGCACTAAATAAATCTGCAACTTGCGCACATAACCTAACAGTACATGTTGCTGCTCAGTTATCAGGCCTTGTTCACACGCTGCATTTTTGCTTTTTTTCCTGCAGGCAAAACCTGCTCTCTTGGCAGTAAAGAAGTTGTTTACAAAAAGCAGGTTTTGCTGCGTTTTTGCTGCTTTTTTGTTACATTTGTCTACAGTAAATGTTTAACTAACGTTAGTTTTATTCACCTTAAACAGTTAAAAAAAATAATGCCTGGTTGTGTTTTTGCATTTCTTCATGCTTTCTGTGGTGAAAAAAAATGATACAAAAATACTGAAGGCATTAACACGCTGCATTTTTCTATATTGTGCATGAAGACAGCAATAGTGCGCATGAGATGTCTGAATTCTCATAGCTTTTGCTGATACTGTAAAAAGTACCTTTTAATTTGCATTAATAAAAAACGCTGGAACAATGCAACGTGGAACATTGCGTCAGGTTATGTGCCCACGGGACATTGTACCCGCGGATTTTGCCACTGAAAACCTGCGGATTTATCTGGATTTTCTAGATAAATTCCCAGGTTTTAGCAAGTACAGATACTCCCCATGTTATCCTATGGGACATGGGGAGTGCTGTGTCCATGCTGCGGTATGTGCAGCTGCGGAATATGCTGCGGATATCCCACAGCCGCACATAACTGCATGTCCATTATTCATGCGGAAATATCTGTGGAAATCCCGCCTCTCCACTATGGAGATAAAGGCAGGGACTTCCGCAGGTAAGTCGCACGAATGTCTGGAGGTTTACCGCAGATATTTCGCTGGAATCCCGCAGCTATGGATAGCTACAGATTCCGGGGAGCTGCTGCAAGGAACCTGCGGATATACCTGCAGGTACATAGTCCCGTGGGCACATAGCCTAAGGCTACATGGTGACGGTGTCCCAGACAGGTCAGGTACGCTGAAGGTCTCCATCATGTCTGTTACATTGCAGTGATCTAGAAGTGAACGTGGCCACATCTATATGACCGCAACCGCAACAAGTAAGTTTAAAAATAAGACTCATTGGATGTTTCAGACAGGACCTGTGTTTGAGATCTTTCCCAGGCGGGGGGTACGACACTTATTCGGTCTTAGGGTAGCGTCCACCACCCTGCAGTCGGTCACCGTCGTAGATGTGGCAGAGCAACACATCACACAGAGAGTCTCTTTACAAAACAACATGGAACGATGTATTTGCTCTTCAACCTTTTCGACAGACATGGCCGTTCCTATCCCGTTCTGCTGTCGCTGTTCCCTGGATGTGATTGAAATACACTCCTTCTATGCCATTGTGTCACGCTCCCCGGCTCCCCTACCATGCTCCCCGGCCCCTCTGCCTTGCTTACCGGCTCCCCTGCCAAGCTTCCCCGCTCCCAGGTCGCGCTCCGCCGCTCCCGTGCCAGGCTTCCCGGTCCCCCGCTCCGCAGCCTTCCTGCTCCATCGCCTGTGGTCCCCAGGCAGCCCGGTCCCCGCTCCCGGCGCCCGTCGGCTACTCTGCCTCAGCCCGGCTCTCCTGCTTCCTACTCACCGCTCCCTCCTCTGGCTTCTGGCACCCGGGCCTCGCGCATGCGCATTAGGGCGCGCGCGCGGTCATTGACCCTCTCTTAAAGGGCCAGCACCTAGAAACAGGAAATTGCATAGACAGGTACAGGGTATATTAAGAATCACTTTCCTGGTGGGCGGGGCCTGTTCTACGTGTTTAGCAAGCTAGTGTTCAGGTCCCCTATTGCTTTGCCTTGTGCTTTTGCCTGCATTAACCCTGTCCTGTCTCGTAGAGCCTGTCCTGCCACGCCAGCCGCTCTGAACCACGCTCATTCCCGTACCCTGACGGTGACTTCGGCGGATGTTCCACCATCTCTGCAGCTCCGCCAGTCTCCAGTCCCTGGTTCCGTTTGGTGACCCGTTCCATCGCTCAGCAAGTTCCGGATCCCGCCTGACCTTACCACCTGGCCTCGGACTCTGAGCCTCGTCACCCGGACCACCGTCCAGAACTCCATCCACCTTTCCTGCTCCCCTACAGACTGTCCGGCTACCATTAGTGCTTCGGCTGCCGTGCACCCAGACCCTCTGGCGGGGTGACCTGCCTGGCTGCCTCCTCAAGAGAAACCGGTGTACGGTCCAGAGGTTCCACCACCCGGACGTTACAGCTAGAACAGGCCATGGATCCCGCCGAAGCACTAGCGGCCCTGCAGCAGGAACTCACACGACAGCGCGAGACCCAGACCCGCATGCTGAACTTCATGACTTCTGTGGATGCCCGTCTGAACGCGCTACAAGCAGCGGCCACGCCTGTGGCATCTCGGGATTCCACTGCACAATCCACGTCCGCAGCTCCCGTGGCAGCCTCCTCGGATGCTTCCAAGCTTCGTTTGGCCTCACCACCCCGGTACGCTGGAGATCCCAAGACCTGCAGGGGATTTATAAACCAATGCTCCCTCCATTTCAAGCTGCTGCCGCACCTTTTCGCCTCCGACCAAGCCAAGGTCGCGTTCATGATGTCCCATCTAGAAGGAGAGGCACTGGCCTGGATGAACCCCTTGTGGGAGAAGGAGGATCCAGTGACCACTGATATCCAGGACTTCTTGCAGGCTTTCCGTAACACCTTTGACGAGCCCGGACGCACCGCCGCCTCTGCTTCATCCCTCCTCCGGCTACGTCAAGGGACTCTGACGGTGGGCCAATATGCTATTCGTTTCCGCACCTTGGCCTCGGAACTCGGGTGGAACAACGAGGCCCTAACTGCCGCCTTCTGGGAAGGACTCTCGGCTCGCATTAAAGATGAGCTGGCTGGTCGTGACGTGCCTTCTACCCTGGATGCCCTGATTGCTCTGGCGACTCGCGTGGATCTTCGCTTTCAGGAACGATCCAAAGAGGTGTCCCGCGAGAGGCGTCCAATACGGCACTCCTCCCCACCACAGAGGTCCACCGCTCCTCAGTCGGCGTTCCCTGGCGCGTCTACCTACGAGCCCATGCAGATTGACTGCCTGAGGCAGTCGGAGCAACGCCGAGCAGAACGACTAGCAAAGGGTCTCTGCTTCTACTGCGGTGATGGTTCCCACCTGCTACGCTCTTGTCCCGAGAAGCCGGGAAACTCCAAAGCCTAGGCTTGGTAGGAGAGGCTACCCTAGGTGCTGGGACACTCTCAGACTCCGTTACCTGGACTATTTAAGTCACTACAGAAGAGACCCGGTTCACGGCAGAGGCGTATCTTGATTCCGGAGCAGCAGGCAACTTCATCCAGCAGGCCACGGTGGATAAGTACCAGGTGCCGGTCCTCCCACTAGAGAAACCGCTGGTGATCGCCTCTGTGGATGGGAGACCCCTCTCTGACACCGTCTCACTGATCACCAAGCCTGTGGAAGTACGGATCGGTGCTCTGCACACCGAGAAGATCACCTTCTACGTCCTCCCGCGTATGTCTCATCAGATCCTGCTGGGACTCCCATGGTTACGGACACATGAACCGTCGGTCAGCTGGAGTACAGGTGAAATCACCCGATGGGGATCCTCGTGCCACGAGAGATGTCTGAAAACCATCCAGCCCGTTCGACGCTCTCCGGTTCCAGAGTCTCTACCAGGACTGCCTTCTGCCTACTGGTCCTTCTCGGACGTTTTCGATAAAAAGGAGTCAGAGCTGCTACCGCCTCATCGTCCCTATGACTGCGCCATCGATTTACTGCCAGGAACCACGCCTCCTAGAGGAAGAATATACCCCTTGTCCCCTGCGGAAACACGAGCTATGTCTGCCTATATTACCGAGAGCCTGGCAAAGGGGTTCATTCGGAGGTCCTCATCCCCTGCCGGAGCAGGGTTTTTCTTCGTCAAGAAGAAGGAAGGTGATCTGCGCCCTTGCATCGACTACCGGGGTTTAAACCAGATCACCGTAAAGAACAAATACCCTCTGCCGCTTATCCCCGAACTATTCGATCGGCTCCGAGGAGCCCGTGTATTCACCAAGTTGGACCTCCGTGGGGCTTATAACCTGGTTCACATTCGCTCTGGAGATGAATGGAAAACCGCATTCAACACTCGAGATGGGCACTACGAGTATTGTGTCATGCCCTTTGGTCTGTGTAATGCTCCGGCAGTCTTCCAAGAACTGGTGAACGACGTGTTCAGGGACCTCCTCTATGTCTGTGTCGTGGTATATCTTGATGACATCCTGGTCTTCTCTCCGGATCTACAGACCCACAGAGAAAACGTGCAGCTAGTTCTCCAGAGGCTTAGAGAAAACCGTCTGTACGCCAAGTACGAGAAATGCATCTTTGAGAAGTCGTCTCTTCCCTTCCTGGGTTATGTAATCTCGGACACTGGCCTGCAGATGGATCCTGAGAAAGTGTCTGCCATCATCAACTGGCCTCCTCCTTCCGGACTGAAGGCTATCCAACGCTTTCTCGGCTTTGCGAACTATTATCGGCAATTCATCCCGCATTTCTCTGCCTTGACTGCGCCTCTCTCTGCCTTGACTAAGAAAGGAGCTAATCCTAAGGACTGGTCCCCGGCGGCCGATGCCGCGTTCTGCTCCTTGAAACAGGCGTTTGCTTCTTCCCCGGTTCTCCATCGCCCTGAATTGAACCGACAGTTCACCTTGGAGGTGGATGCCTCTTCCTCAGGAGCCGGGGCAGTGTTGATGCAGAACTCCCCCTCCGGCAAGATGGTCACTTGTGGATTCTTCTCCAAGAGCTTCTCGGCACCCGAACGCAACTACACCATCGGGGATCGGGAGCTACTGGCCGTGAAGCTTGCCTTGGAGGAATGGCGCTACCTCTTGGAGGGAGCAGTATACCCTGTAATCATATACACGGACCACAAGAATCTGGAGTACCTGCGGTCAGCCCAAAGACTGAACCCACGACAAGCCCGCTGGTCCTTGTTTTTTGCTCGATTTGATTTCCAACTCCATTTTCGGCCTGCGGACAAGAACTTGCGGGCAGACGCTTTGTCCAGGTCCTTCGTGCCCGTGGAGTTGGAGGAGGAGACGTTCCAGCCCATCATCAACCCCAGCAAAATCATTCCGGTGAATCCTGTCGCTTTAACTCAGATACCCCCTGGGAAAACCTATGTCTCAGATACTGACAGACAGAGAGTCCTGCACTGGGGCCATGCCTCGAAGATCGCCAGCCATGCTGGTCAGAAGAAGACTTGGAGTACGATTGTCCGTCACTACTGGTGGCCGTTCCTCCGTAAAGACGTCACATCCTTCGTCTCAGCCTGTCCGTCCTGTGCCTGGAACAAGACACCAAAGCACCTACCATATGGACGTCTCCTGCCTCTGCCCATTCCTTCTGTTCCGTGGCAACATATCGCAATGGACTTCATTACGGACTTACCCTTATCCTCCGGACACACAGTCATATGGGTTGTGGTGGACCGTTTCTCAAAAATGGCTCACTTCATTCCCATGGCCGGGCTGCCCTCTGCCCAGGAGCTAGCTGACTCCTTCATCCAACATATATTCCGATTACATGGCTTTCCCGCACACATTGTGTCCGACAGAGGAACTCAGTTTACCTCGCGCTTCTGGAGGGCCCTCTGCAAACATCTGGGAGTATCTCTGGACTTTTCTTCGGCCTACCATCCTCAGTCGAATGGGCAAGTGGAGCGAGTCAATCAAATCCTGACCTCCTTCCTGCGCCACTATGTTAATGCCCATCACGATGACTGGTCCACGCTTCTTCCTTGGGCTGAGTTCTCCCACAACCATCACATCAGCGAGTCCACCTCCAGCTCTCCATTCCGAGTCGTTTACGGACTTCAGCCTTCTGTTCCATTGCCAGTATCCTCGGCTTCCGATGTCCCCGCAGCAGATGCTCTGGTCCAGGACTTCTCAGCCATATGGAGCTCTGTCAAGACCTCCCTTGAGCGTGCTTCTTTGCGGATGAAGAGACATGCGGACAAGAGGCGCCTGGATCCCCCGAGTTTCTCCCCTGGTGATCTGGTCTGGCTTGCATCCAAGTATGTCCGATTGAAGCTACCATCATACAAGCTGGGTCCTCGTTACATCGGGCCGTTTAAAGTCATCAGCAAGATCAATGCAGTCTCCTACAAGCTGCAGCTCCCGGCCACGATGCGGATACCCAACTCTTTCCATGTCTCCTTGCTCAAGCCTGTTGTCCTTGGTCCCTTCTCCGCTGATGCCGGTACTGCTCCTCCTCCCATCGCTGACGATGACATCTATGCGGTAAGGGATATCGTGGCCATGAAGACCGTACGAGGTCGGCAGTATTTCCTGGTGGACTGGGCGGGGTATGGTCCCGAGGATCGGAACTGGGAGCCCCGGGAGAATGTTGGCACTCCTCTGATTCGTGCCTTCCTGTCCCGCTTGCGGGGAGGGGGGCGTGGGGGAGGGGGTACTGTCACGCTCCCCTGATAGGCTCCCCGGCTCCCCTACCATGCTCCCCGGCCCCTCTGCCTTGCTTACCGGCTCCCCTGCCACGCTTCCCCGCTCCCAGGTCGCGCTCCGCCGCTCCCTTGCCAGGCTTCCCGGTCCCCCGCTCCGCAGCCTTCCTGCTCCATCGCCTGCGGTACCCAGGCAGCCCGGTCCCCGCTCCCGGCGCCCGTCGGCTACTCTGCCTCAGCCCGGCTCTCCTGCTTCCTACTCACCGCTCCCTCCTCTGGCTTCTGGCACCCAGGCCTCGCGCATGCGCATTAGGGCGCGCGCGCGGTCATTGACCCTCTCTTAAAGGGCCAGCACCTAGAAACAGGAAATTGCATAGACAGGTACAGGGTATATTAAGAATCACTTTCCTGGTGGGCGGGGCCTGTTCTACGTGTTTAGCAAGCTAGTGTTCAGGTCCCCTATTGCTTTGCCTTGTGCTTTTGCCTGCATTAACCCTGTCCTGTCTCGTAGAGCCTGTCCTGCCACGCCAGCCACTCCGAACCACGCTCATTCCCGTACCCTGACGGTGACTTCGGCGGATGTTCCACCATCTCTGCAGCTCCGCCAGTCTCCAGTCCCTGGTTCCGTTTGGTGACCCGTTCCATTGCTCAGCAAGTTCCGGATCCCGCCTGACCTTACCACCTGGTCTCGGACTCTGAGCCTCGTCACCCGGACCACCGTCCAGAACTCCGTCCACCTTTCCTGCTCCCCTACAGACTGTCCGGCTACCATTAGTGCTTCGGCTGCCGTGCACCCAGACCCTCTGGCGGGGTGACACCTGCCTGGCTGCCTCCTCAAGAGAAACCGGTGTACGGTCTAGAGGTTCCACCACCCGGACGTTACACATTGGAACTCCAGATTGGTAAGATTTGTTTTACAAGCGCTTGGAGAAATCAATACAGCACACACGCTTGTAGTGTACGGAGAGTTTTCTGCTTTATTACATCATGTGACCAGTTTATATAGTATCCCAAACAAAGAAATTACTATGCACCAATAGGAGCCGTGGGGTGTGTATAGAAATGTGAAACTTCCACGGCCATTAGTGTTAACTGAACCCTATGATATCATTCAGTTATAAAACAAGATGGTTTCTATACAATGCAAAATGGCTTGTATTCTCTCACACTGGGGTACTTCTTCTTGCCTAGTCCGCTGCCTGGGATATAGCCTTCCAGCTGCCAAGCTCAAGCTTCTGCTTAACCCTGTTCTTGTCTCCGCGGTTATGGGTGTCCAACCTTTGCCTCGAACGGCTTCCATAGGCCCGTCATAAGGTGAGCCGTATGCTCCGGACACTTAGAGATTACCTCCGGGTTCTTCGACGTGCCCAAGTTACCAAACACTGTCCGCACACCAGGAACCCTACTGCAGAACTGACTTTCAGGCCTGTCTCACCAGCAAACCCTCTGCCCCTCTGTCACTCCTCTAATCCTTGCTCTCATTGGCCTCGCCAAATAGGAAACATCTGCCACAGTATACATACTAAAACCTTCACATGCTCTATGTAACATTCTTATATTACTGTAAAGTGCATGTTATAGTAATATGCAATATTCAGTCAAAACTATTTAAATGCTATAAAACATAGCTACATTATGATGCACGCAATATAAAATACATCATACATTGTATAAACACCGTAGGAGTGGGATATTCTGGCCACGTACTACTAGGTGTCAAATTGCGACCACATTCACTTCTATAGTGTCATCATGTAGCGGCAGTACCAGGGAACTTCAGTTGCGCGATGGCTTTCATAGTCGGTCGCATCAAAGTCACCAATGTAGATCTATGGATCCGTGAAAAAATCAGACACTATTTGTATGTCTCCTGTGTGCTGTATATTTTTCATGGACTGTTTGATGCAAAAACTTAAAAAGGTATTCCCTTCTCCAGGATCCTATCCCTAATAGTATAGTATAGTAGGTGTAATCATAATAATATTAGCAAATACCTCCAATTAGTAATGTAGAATAGTTCTCATATAAATAAATAGATAGATAATTAAAGGAAATAAAATGATGTAGGGTGCGCCCTATTTTTTATATCCAGCACAGGTAAAGCAGCAGTTGTGGGCGGCAACGCTCATCTGTCTGCTGTACCTTAGCTGGTTATCAAAAATAAAAGGAATCTCATGCTGGGGTTTTTTTTTGTAAATACAGTGCCTTGCGAAAGTATTCGTCCCCCTTGAATTTTTCAACCTTCTCCCACATTTCAGGCTTTAATCATAAAGATAAAAAAATGTTAATGTTATGGTGACGAATCAACAACAAGTGGGACACAATTGTGAAGTTGAACGAAATTTATTGCTTATTTTATTCTTTTGTAAAAAAGAATAAACTGAAAATTGGGGCGTGCAATATTATTTGTCCCCTTTACTTTCAGTGCAGCAAACTCACTCCAGAAGCTCATTGAGGATCTCTGAGTGATCCAATGTTGTCCTAAATGACTGATGATGATAAATATAAGGCTAAGTTCACATTTCCGCTAAAATGTATCAGTCTTAATCCGCTGCTATGGTAAACAACGGAATCCGTTTAGCGGATTCTGTTGTGTCCCATAGACTTGCATTAGTGGCGGATTGCGACTAATGACCCTGCGTTGCGGTCCGTCGATTTTTGACTGACCGCTGGGTGGGGAGCAACGCAGAATGTAACGTTTTTCTGGCCGTCAAAATTGACACACCATGCAGGAATCCGTCGCAGTCTGTCACGCTTGTAATGTATGTCTATGGTGCTGGATTCCGTCGTAATCCGTCTTACGACGGAATCCAGCGCTGGATTCCGTCATGCTCTACTGAGCATGCCCAGCATGTTTGGCACACCCACTGGGCTGTCCCAAACACAAACGGATCATGACTGATCCGTCAAAAAACGGACGCACAGCGGATGCAACGGACGCAACGGATCAGTTTTTTCACAGGATTCCTGTGAAAGGAATTTTGTGGAAAAACACATCCGTTGTATCAGTTGACATCTAAAAAACAACTGATCCGTTGCTGACGGACCTGACGGATTTAAAGCAACGGAAATGTGAACCTAGCCTTAGATGTCAACTGATGCAACTGATGTGTTTTTCACAGGATTCCTTTCACAGGAATCCTGTGAAAAAACTGATCAGTTGCGTCCGTTACATCGGCTGTGCATCCGTTTTTTGACGGATCAGTCATGATCCGTTTGTGTTTGGGACAGCCCAGTGGGCGTGCCAAACATGCTGGGCATGCTCAGTAGAGCATGGCGGAATCCAGCGCTGGATTCCGTCGTAAGACGGATTACGACGGAATCCAGCACCATAGACATACATTGCAAGTGTGGCGGATGGCGACGGATTCCTGCGCGGCGCGTTAATTTTGACGGCCCGAAAAACGTTACATTCTGCGTTGCTCCCCGCTCGGCGGTCAGTCAAAAACGACGGACCGCGACGCAGCGGATGCAACGCAGGGTCATCAGTCGCAATCCGTCACTAATAGAAGTCTATGGGGAAATACTGGATTCCTGCAAAATATTTTGCAGGATTCCGTAATTCCTCAAGGCTACGGATTGTGACTGATGCAAAACAACTGAAGTGTGAACTTAGCCTTAAAAACAACTGATCCGTTGTTGACGGACCTGACGGATTGAAAACAACTGAAGTGTGAACTTAGCCTAAGGCTAAGTTCACACTTCAGTTGTTTTCAATCCGTCAGGTCCGTCAGCAACGGATCAGTTGTTTTTTAGATGTCAACTGATGCAACAGATGTGTTTTTCACAGGATTCCTTTCACAGGAATCCTGTGAAAAAACTGATCAGTTGCGTCCGTTATATCCGCTGTGCATCCGTTTTTTGACGGATCAGTCATGATCCGTTTGTGTTTGGGACAGCCCAGTGGGCGTGCCAAACATGCTGGGCATGCTCAGTAGAGCATGGCGGAATCCAGCGCTGGATTCCGTCGTAAGACGGATTACGACGGAATCCAGCACCATAGACATACATTGCAAGTGTGGCGGATGGCGACGGATTCCTGCGCGGCGCGTTAATTTTGACGGCCCGAAAAACGTTACATTCTGCGTTGCTCCCCGCTCGGCGGTCAGTCAAAAACGACGGACCGCGACGCAGCGGATGCAACGCAGGGTCATCAGTCGCAGTCCGTCACTAATAGAAGTCTATGGGGAAATACAGGATTCCTGCAAAATATTTTGCAGGATTCCGTAATTCCTCAAGGCTACGGATTGTGACTGATGCAAAACAACTGAAGTGTGAACTTAGCCTTAGCCACCTGTGTGTAATCAAGTCTCTGTAGAAATGCACCTGCTCTGTGATAGTCTCAGTGTTATGTTTAAAGCGCAGATAGCATTATGAAGACCAAGGAACACAACAGGCAGGTCCGTGATACTGTTGTGGAGAAGTTTAAATTTTGTTACAAAAAGATTTCTAATACTTTAAACATCCCAAGGAGCACTGTGCAAGCGATCGTATTGAAATGGAAAGAGTATCATACCACTGCAAATCTACCAAGACCCGGCCGTCCATCCAAACTTTCATCTCAAACAAGGAGAAGACTGATCAGAGATGCAGCCAAGAGGCCCATAATCACTCTGGATGAACTGCAGAGGTCTACAGCTGAGGTGGGAGAGTCTGTCCATAGGTCAACAATCAGTCGTACACTGCACAAATCTGGCCTTTATAGTAGAGTGGCAAGAAGAAAGCCATTTCTCAAAAATATCCATAAAAAGTGTTGTTTAAAGTTTGCCACAAGCCACCTGGGAGACACACAACATGTGGAAGAAGGTGCTCTGGTCAGATGAAACCAACATCGAACTTTTTGGGCCACAATGCCAAACAATATGTTTGGCTTAAAAGCAACACAGCTCATCACGCTGAACACACCATCCCCACTGTCAAACATGGTGGTGGCAACATCATGGTTTGGGCCTACTTTTCTTCAGCATGGACAGGGAAGATGGTTAAAATTGATGGGAAAATAGATGGAGCCAAATACAGAACCATTCTTGAAGAAAACCTGTTGGAGTCTGCAAAAGACCTGAGACTGGGACGGAGATTTGTCTTCCAACAAGACAATGATCCCAAACACAAAGGAAAATCTACAATTGAATTGTTCACAAATAAACGTATCCAGGTGTTAAAATAGCCAAGTCACAGTCCAGACCTAAATCCAATCGAAAATCTGTGGAAAGAGCTGAAAATTGCTGTTCAGAAACACTCTCCATCCAACCTCACTCAGCTCCAGCTGTTTGCAAAGGAAGAATGGGCAAGAATTTCAGTCTCTCAATGTGCAAAACTGATAGAGACATACCCCAAGTGACTTGCAGCTGTAATCGCAGCAAAAGGTGGCGCTACAAAGTATTAACTTAAGGAGGCCGAATAATATTGCACGCCCCAATTTTCAGTTTATTATTTTTTATAAAAGTTTAAAATAAGCAATAAATATCGTTCAACTTCACAAATGTGTCCCACTTGTTCTTGATTCTTCACCATAAAATTTATTTTTTTTTATCTTTATGTTTGAAGCCTGAAATGTGGGCAAATGTTGAAAAATTCAAGGGGCCGAATACTTTCGCAAGGCACTGTATTTAATTAAATAATGCATAAAAATTGCTTGGGTACCCCCTCATTTTTCATCACCAGCCAAGGTACAGCAGAGAACGGAGGGCAAATATTATTAGAATGGTAAGGCCCATGATGGTTATTTGGCCCTTCCCAGCCTAAAAATAGCAGCCCGCAGCTGCTTTACCCAGCTTTTCCTAATTCTGTTAGCCACCCCCATTACTAACCCAGAAGATGTAAAATGCAAAAAAAACCCAACAAAAATATAAGAAAATAACAAAACACCCCCTGACTCTAGCTCTCATTGACCAATTTATTTAAAAAAAAGGCATAAAGTTCAAATGTAATCCAATAAATCTAAAGTAGTCTACAAAAGTGAACCTGAAAGGTAGAAGAAGATTGAATTAAAGAAATAAAGACAGGACACAGTCCAATTTATTCCCAAAAGAACCCCAAGCAGCTCCATCATAGTCCACATGAAGGTCCCAAGACGTTCCCCAACTCAGCGACCCAGCCTATTAAGAAAGTTCAGAGAGCAAGCCCCATAAGCTGGAACAGGGAAGAGCAGTGATGTCATGAGGTCACCGCAGTTTACTGCCGCCAGCGGTTCTCATGAAGCAGAGCGTAAGAGCCAGCAGGGTCTCCTGTTCCAGCCTCAGTGGCTCCTGTTCCAGCCTATGTGGCTCGTCTTGGGATCTTCATGTGGATTACGTTGGATCTGCAATGAATTTCTTTTGGGAATAAATTGGTGGACGAGGGACTGTGTCCTGTCTCTATTTCTTTAATTCTCTCTTAGTATGTCTTTCAGGTTCGCTTTGTGGACTACTTTGCATTTGTCACGCTTCCCGGTCCCCTGGTCCCGTTCTCCGGTCCCCGTGGCCCGCTCCCCGCCGGCGTCCCCTGCTCACCACTCCGGTCCCGGCCTCCTCGTCCCCACCTGCGGCCTCCATGCGTCCAGCTCCCCGCTCCCGCCGCTCCTCTGCGACGTTGGGACTCCCAGCCGGGCGCTCCTGCTTCCTCCTCACCGCTTCCTGGACTGGCTTCTGGCACACGGGCCTCGCGCATGCGCATTAGGGCGCGCGCGCGGTCATTGACCCTTTCTTAAAGGGCCAGCACCCAGAAACAGGATATTGCATAGACAGGTACAAGGTATATAAGGTTTCTCTTTCCTGGTGGGCGGGGCCTGTTCTACGTGTTTAGCAAGCTAGTGTTCAGGTCCCCTATTGCTTTGCCTTGTACTTTGCCCGTATTAACCCTGTCCTGTCTTGTAGAGCCTGTCCTGCCACGCCAGCCGCTCCGAATCACGCTCCTTCCCGTACCCTGACGGTGACTTCGGCGGATGTGCCACCACCTCTGCAGCTCCGCCAGTCTCCAGTCCCTGGCTCCGTTTGGTGACCCGTCCCATCGCTCAGCAGGTTCCGGATCCCGCCTGACCTTACCACCTGGCCTCGGACTCTGAGCCTCGTCACCCGGACTACCGTCCAGAACTCCATCCACCTTTCCTGCTCCCCTACGGACTGTCTGACTACCACCAGTGCTTCGGCTACCGTGCACCCAGACCCTCTGGCGGGGTGACCTGCCTGGCTGCCTCCTCAGGGGAAATCGGTGTACGGCCCAGAGGTTCCACCACCCGGACGTATCAGCTAGAACAGGCCATGGATCCCGCCAAAGCACTAGCGGCCCTGCAGCAGGAACTCATACGACAGCGCGAGACCCAGACCCGCATGCTGAACTTCATGTCTTCTGTGGATACCCGCCTGAACACGCTGCAAGCAACGGCCACGTCCTTGACTTCTCAGGTCTCCACTGCACAATCCACGGCCGCAGCTCCCGTGGCAGCCTCCTCGGATGCTTCCAAGCTTCGTTTGGCCTGACCACCCCGGTACGCCGGAGATCCCAAGACCTGCAAGGGATTCGTTAATCAATGCTCCCTCCACTTCAAGCAGCTGCCGCACCTTTTTGCCTCGGACCAAGCCAAGGTCGCGTTCATGATGTCCCACCTAGAGGGAGAGGCACTGGCCTGGATGAACCCCTTGTGGGAGAAGGAGGATCCGGTGACCACTGACATCCAGGAATTCCTGCAGGCATTTCGTAACACCTTTGACGAGCCCGGACGCACCGCCGCCTCTGCTTCATCCCTCCTCCGGCTACGTCAAGGGACTCTGACGGTGGGCCAATATGCTATTCGTTTCCGCACCTTGGCCTCGTAACTCGGGTGGAACAACGAGGCCCTAACCGCCGCCTTCTGGGAAGGACTCTCGGGTCGCATTAAAGATGAGCTGGCTGGTCGTGACGTGCCTTCCACCCTGGATGCCCTGATTGCTCTAGCGACTCGCGTGGATCTTCGCTTTCAGGAACGATCCAAAGAGGTGTCCCGCGAGAGGCGTCCAATACGGCACTCCTCCCCACCACAGAAGTCCATCGCTCCTCAGTCGGCGTCACCTGGCGCGTCTACCTACGAGCCCATGCAGATTGACCGCCTGAGGCAGTCGGAGCAACGCCGAGCAGAACGACTAGCAAAGGGTCTCTGCTTCTACTGCGGTGATGGTTCACACCTGCTACGCTCTTGTCCCGAGAAGCCGGGAAACTCCAAAGCCTAGGCTTGGTAGGAGAGGCCACCCTAGGTGCTGGGACTCTCTCAGACTCCGTTACCTGGACTATTCAAGTCACTACAGAAGAGACCCGGTTCACAGCAGAGGCGTACCTCGATTCCGGAGCAGCAGGCAACTTCATCCAGCAGGCCACGGTGGATAAGTACCAGGTGCCTGTCCTTCCACTAGAGAAACCGCTGGTGATCGCCTCCGTAGATGGGAGACCCCTCTCTGACACCGTCTCACTGATCACCAAGCCTGTGGAAGTACGGATCGGTGCCCTGCACACCAAGAAGATCACCTTCTACGTCCTCCCGCGCATGTCTCATCAGATCCTGCTGGGACTCCCATGGTTACGGACACACGAACCGTCGGTCAGCTGGAGTACAGGTGAAATCACCCGATGGGGATCCTCGTGCCACGAGAGATGTCTGAAAACCATCCAACCCGTTCGACGCCCTCCGGTTCCAGAGTCTCTACCAGGACTGCCTTCTGCCTACTGGTCCTTCTCGGACGTTTTTGATAAAAAGGAGTCAGAGGTACTACCGCCTCATCGTCCCTACGACTGCGCCATCGATTTACTGCCAGGAACCACGCCTCCTAGAGGAAGAATATACCCCTTGTCCCCTGCTGAAACACGAGCTATGTCTGCCTATATTACCGAGAGCCTGGCAAAGGGGTTTATTCGGAGGTCCTCATCCCCTGCCGGAGCAGGGTTTTTCTTCGTCAAGAAGAAGGAAGGTGATCTGCGCCCTTGCATTGACTACCGGGGTTTAAACCAGATCACCGTAAAGAACAAATACCCTCTGCCGCTTATCCCCGAACTATTCGATCGGCTCCGAGGAGCCCGTGTATTCACCAAGTTGGACCTCCGTGGGGCCTATAACCTGGTTCGCATTCGCTCAGGAGACGAATGGAAAACCGCATTCAACACTCGGGATGGGCACTACGAGTACTGTGTCATGCCCTTTGGTCTGTGTAATGCTCCGGCAGTCTTCCAAGAACTGGTGAACGACGTGTTCAGAGATCTCCTCTATGTCTGTGTCGTGGTATATCTGGATGACATCCTGGTCTTCTCTCCGGACCTACAGACCCACAGAGAAAACGTGCAGCTAGTTCTCCAGAGGCTTAGAGAAAACCGTCTGTACGCCAAGTACGAGAAATGCATCTTTGAGAAGTCGTCTCTTCCCTTCCTGGGTTATGTAATCTCGGACACTGGCCTGCAGATGGATCCTGAGAAAATGTCTGCCATCATCAACTGGCCTCCTCCTTCCGGACTGAAGGCTATCCAACGCTTTCTCGGATTTGCCAACTACTACTGTCAGTTCATCCCGCATTTCTCTGCCTTGACTGCGCCTCTCTCTGCCTTGACTAAGAAAGGAGCTAATCCTAAGGACTGGCCCCCGGCGGCCGATGCCGCGTTCTGCTCCTTGAAACAGGCGTTTGCTTCTTCCCCGGTTCTCCATCGCCCTGAATTGAACCGACAGTTCACCTTGGAGGTGGATGCCTCTTCCTCAGGAGCCGGGGCAGTGTTGATGCAGAACTCCCCCTCCGGCAAGATGGTCACTTGTGGATTCTTCTCCAAGAGCTTTTCGGCACCCGAACGCAACTACACCATCGGGGATCGGGAGCTACTGGCCGTGAAGCTTGCCTTGGAGGAGTGGCGCTACCTCTTGGAGGGAGCAGTATACCCTGTAATCATATACACGGACCACAAGAATCTGGAGTACCTGCGGTCAGCCCAAAGACTGAACCCACGACAAGCCCGCTGGTCCTTGTTTTTTGCTCGATTTGATTTCCAACTCCATTTTCGGCCTACGGACAAGAACGTGCGGGCATACGCTTTGTCCAGGTCCTTCGTGCCCGTGGAGTTGGAGGAGGAGACGTTCCAGCCCATCATCAACCCCAGCAAAATCATTCCGGTGAATCCTGTCGCTTTAACTCAGATACCCCCTGGGAAAACCTATGTCTCAGATACTGACAGACAGAGAGTCCTGCACTGGGGCCATGCCTCGAAGATCGCCGGCCATGCTGGTCAGAAGAAGACTTGGAGTACGATTGGCCGTCACTACTGGTGGCCGTCCCTTCGTAAAGACGTCACATCCTTCGTCTCAGCCTGCCCGTCCTGTGCCCGGAACAAGACACCCAGGCATCTACCATATGGACGTCTCCTGCCTCTGCCCATTCCTTCTGTTCCGTGGCAACATATCGCAATGGACTTCATTACGGACTTACCCTTATCCTCCGGACACACAGTCATATGGGTTGTGGTGGACCGTTTCTCAAAAATGGCTCACTTCATTCCCATGGCCGGGCTGCCCTCTGCCCAGGAGCTAGCTGACTCCTTCATCCAACATATATTCCGATTGCATGGCTTTCCCGCACACATTGTGTCCGACAGAGGAACCCAGTTTACCTCGCGCTTCTGGAGGGCCCTCTGCAAACATCTGGGAGTATCTCTGGACTTTTCTTCGGCCTACCATCCTCAGTCGAATGGGCAAGTGGAGCGGGTCAATCAAATCCTGACCTCCTTCCTGCGCCACTACGTTAATGCCCATCACGATGACTGGTCCACGCTTCTTCCTTGGGCTGAGTTCTCCCACAACCATCACATCAGCGAGTCCACCTCCAGCTCTCCATTCCGAGTCGTTTACGGACTTCAGCCTTCTGTTCCATTGCCAGTATCCTCGGCTTCCGATGTCCCCGCAGCAGATGCTCTGGTCCAGGACTTCTCAGCCATATGGAGCTCTGTCAAGACCTCCCTTGAGCGTGCTTCTTTGCGGATGAAGAGACATGCGGACAAAAGGCGCCTGGATCCCCCGTGTTTCTCCCCTGGTGATCTGGTCTGGCTTGCATCCAAGTATGTCCGATTGAAGTTGCCATCGTACAAGTTGGGTCCTCGCTACATCGGGCCGTTTAAGATCATCAGCAAGATCAATGCAGTCTCCTACAAGCTGCAGCTCCCGGCCACGCTGCGGATACCCAACTCCTTCCATGTCTCCTTACTCAAGCCTGTTGTCCTTGGTCCCTTCTCCGCTGAGGTCGGTACTGCTCCTCCTCCTATTGCTGACGATGACGTCTATGCGGTAAGGGATATCGTGGCCATGAAGACCGTGCGAGGTCGGCAATACTTCCTGGTAGACTGGGCGGGTTATGGTCCCGAGGATAGATCCTGGGAGCCCCGGGAGAATGTTGGCACTCCTCTGATTCGTGCCTTCCTGTCCCGCTTGCGGGGGGGGGGGGGGGGGCGTGGGGGAGGGGGTACTGTCACGCTTCCCGGTCCCCTGGTCCCGTTCTCCGGTCCCCGTGGCCCGCTCCTCACTCCCCGGCGGCGTCCCCTGTTCACCACTCCGGTCCCAGCCTCCTCGTCCCCGCCTGCGGCCTCCATGCGTCCAGCTCCCCGCTCCCGGCGCTCCTCTGCGACGTGGGACTCCCAGCCGGGCGCTCCTGCTTCCTCCTCACCGCTTCCTGGACTGGCTTCTGGCACACGGGCCTCGCGCATGCGCATTAGGTCGCGCGCGCGGTCATTGACCCTTTCTTAAAGGGCCAGCACCCAGAAACAGGATATTGCATAGACAGGTACAGGGTATATAAGGTTTCTCTTTCCTGGTGGGCGGGGCCTGTTCTACGTG
>NC_134360.1:54932542-55020042 GCF_048569485.1 Anomaloglossus baeobatrachus | reverse complement strand
AATGGGGGGTGCATGGTATTTGTGTGTGTGTATGTAGTGGGTAATGGGGGATGTATTGTGTGTGTGTGTGGAGAGGGGCGCGGAGTCATTAATCGAGCTATAATTACATTTAATTCTCAAAATTTTCGTTTCATTCACCTTTTCCGTTCTAATATTTTACAACCTGAACGACCATGGCTTGCCCCCCCCCCTCTAGTTTTGATCCTGGGTACGCCCATGCACAGGCCTGAGTGGGCCCTGGCACCCAGCCTTTCAATCGTAAACTTCAGTGATCGTACAAGTTCTGTACGATCACTGAAGTTTTCGCAGTTGCAGGACCTTTAGTGACATCACATGTGTCATGTGACTCACCAAAGGTCCTAGCGGTTCACTGCGGGAGTCCCCAGGACTGCACCGACCGCGCCGGTATTCAGATGTATGCGTGTCTTTCAGGCGCGCAATACATTTGTACAGTGCGGCCGGTGACAGGAGGGAGAGCAGCTCTGCTCAGCCCCGCGACGTACCGTAATCGCCAGGGCTGCATAGGAGCGCGCCTCAGTCCTGCACCGACATCATCATCACCGGGGCCGCAGCTGCAGGAATGAAGAGGAGGACGCGCAGGCACAAGTAAGCGCTCCAGAGGAGCCGAAGATGTACTTTTATATGAGGGGCTGCAGGTGGGGGAGGAGCAGTAGTGTTATTTTACAAGTGGCATTAAGAAGCGGTGGGGGACTTTATGGAGCATATTATTATGGGTCAGTATTAATTTTCACCCCTTTTTTTTGCAGAAGGATACCCAGCGTGGTTCCTTGAATGTTCTACGTTTGGAAAAAGCCTGGATCTACTACCCCTACACGGTGACAGGTATCTCCAACAACACACGGCGTTGGGAACCAATCAGAGCTTGGCTTTCATTTTTAATCCTGGATCGAAAACATGAAACGTGATTTCTGATTGGCTGCTAAGGATCTGATGGCCGCTGTTCTCTCTGATGCCATCCTGATGTTGCTGGTGGCCATTTTATGTGTAAAAAAAAATACTAATTTAAAAATTGTGGTTACCCATAGCAACCAACTAACAAGCAATTGCCATGGGCAACACATGAGCCTCACAAGTGTTTCTTTTTTTTTTTCTTTTATATATATATATATATATATAATGTCCAGCAATGTAGACCAGCTCACTCCTGTGAACCACCTGGAACCTCAGCTGACCTGGTTAACTTCATTGTGCCCGGGTCAGGATGTAGGAGTCATCCATACAAATGTGAACAACAACAGAGCAAAGTCCAGCAATAACGTGAGCAATCCAGGATGCTGTTAAACATTTTTTTCTTACTTTTTATTCATAGATCCATTAAAATACAGTGGTCCAAGCAGTTCAAAACAGCATTAATGCAGGAAAGTAGTGCAGATAGGACTACGCGTTTCAGCGGTAAAATCCGCCTTCTCTTCTGAATCTCTTCTGGACCGTGAAGAAGGCGGATTTTACCACTGAAACGCGTAGTCCTATCGGCACTACTTTCCTGCATTAATGCTGTCTTGAACTGTTTGGACCACTGTATTTTAATGGATCTATGAATAAAAAGTAAGAAAATTTTTTTTAACAGCATCCTGGATTGCTCACGTTATTGCTGGACTTTGCTGTGTGTGTGTGTGTGTGTGTATGTATGTGTATATATGTATGTATGTGTATATATGTATGTATGTGTATATATATATATATATATGTATGTATGTATGTATGTATGTATGTATGCATGTATGTGTGTGTGTGTGTGTGTATATATATATATATATATATATATATATATATATATATATATATATATATATATATATATATATATATATATATATATATACACATACATACATACATACATACATACATACATACATACGTCTGGGTCTCCCATGTCGGAACTATAAGAAAAAGAATTTACGGTAAGTAAACAAAATTCTCTTTTTTCTCGAGTGCACGTTTCTTCTGAAATTCTCCATCCACATCGAGACCAGATATTTTCAGACGACTGCGGCGATAACAATAGTGTAGGTTGCGTATATATCACTTATGATGAGATCCTGGAGCGACACTGCAAGAGTACCGAGGTGATTGCTGGGAGTAAGGAAAATTATTGAATGTTCTCAGTGAGAGGAACAAAATTATAATCTTGTGATACCTTTTTAATGGCTAACTAAAATAAAATGAAGTGATGTTACAAAGCAAGCTTTCGAGACATCTCAGGTCCCTTCATCAGGCATGGTATGACAAAATACCTTAAGAAACACAAATATATGCACAAACAGAGCAGAAGGATGGCATAATAAAAGACATTTAAAGAAACACTGATCTTAGAAAGTGAATCCTTAATTAGCTTTGCTTAGTGGTGTGAGTTTTATTGTCCCAGTATCCATGTAGGATCAGAGGTCTGGTGAGTCTCTGGAATAGACTCCTCAGATTTTGTAATGGGCCATAAATCCCTCTGACAGGTTGAGTCCTGTGTCCACAGAGTTCAACATTTTAATGAATTTGTATTCCCAGACCCTGCGATGGCTCTGTGATTTGAAGTTGCCTTTTAATATGACAACTTTCATATGGTTTATGTTGTGTCCTGAAGCACAGAAATGTTTGGCCACAGGTAAATGGATTTTTTTTGTCTGTAATTGTGTGGCGATGAGATCTCATCCTTGCTCTCAGTCTCTGTCCTGTTTCTCCAACATAGAGACCCCCAATAGGACATATAGTGAACAGGATTAAGTACACCACGTTGGAAGAGGAACATGTGAATGTCCCAGGAATTTTGTAGTTCTTCTGTGTGTTAGGGATCTGTATCCAGTCTTTGGTCTCTACATGAATGCAGGTTTTGCAGCTCTTTACATTGCAAGGATAAGTTCCTCTTGGTGTGTCTGAGGGCATAGAACTTCGGATCATGATGCTCCTTAAATTAGGAGGTTGCCTGTACCACAGCAATGGAGGATCTTTTGAATATTATTTTTAACCGGTTATCCATGTGTAGAATGTGGTAAAGTTTCTTGGCCGTTCGTCTCAGTACCTCAAGCTGTGGGTTGTATGTCACCACCAGAGGTACTCAACTATTTTCCTCTTTTTGTTTGTATTGAAGCAGTTCACTTCTAGGGGTCCTTGTTGCTCTAATGATCTGAACTTCTATGGAGGTGGGGTGGTAGCCTTGGTTTAGAAATGTGTTTTTAAGATGGGTTAAGTGTTCATCCCTGTCTGCAGGGCTGGAACAGATACAATTATATCTGAGGGCCTGGCCGTAGACGAAAATGAGATCTCACCGCCACACAATTACAGACAAAATCCATTTACCTGTGGCCAAACATTTCTGTGCTTCTGGACACAACATAAACCATATGAAAGTTGTCATATTAAAAGGCAACTTCAGATCACAGAGCCATCGCAGGGTCTGGGAATACAAATTCATTAAAATGTTGAACTCTGTTGACACAGGACTCAACATCTGGACTCTGGACAGCATACTGTATCTTGCTGCACGTTGTGCAATATGGTAGGTGACACGTTTGCACAAGCATCTGTGATACGTCGTCGTAGGTCCTGCAATGTTGGTGGAGGGGTCGCATACACATGTTTGATGTGACCTCACAGAGAGAAGTTCAATGGGGTCAGGTCAGGTCAGGTGAGCGTGGAGGCCACTCCACGCAGCCACCGTACCCAATGACTTGTAGGAAGGTCTCCATGAGGTATCCTTTCATATCTGCAGCCTTGAGAGTTTTACACGTTCTAATCATAGCATTTCTGTATGCAAGATGTCGATTCGTATTGAATTGATTCCCTACAACTTTGTAATTCACTTTTTTTCTCTATCTCGTTCAGTTTTCGCAATAAAAATGCTAACTCCGATGTTTTCCATCAGGTGGCGCTATAGGTGGTTTCACTGGGTAGCTACTTTACTATACCTAGACACCACTTCTATGCCTATAGCTGCCGCCGTTTTGAAGTTAATGGCGGTGGATAGAATATGGGTTGATACACTGAATACAGCATTCTAACATGCTGTATATAAGAACCCAGGCAGCTGTGAATATAAAAATTACTTTATATACTTTATAATACTCACTTAACGGCCGGTGCGGAGGAGTTGGGTCATATGGGCGTCTCCGTTCTCCGGTGCCGGCGCCTCCTGTTTCGGCCATCTTTGTCCTCCTTCTTTTGAAGCTTGGGGTGCATGACACGTCCTACGTCATACACACTCGCCGGCATTGAGGTTCTGCACAGGTGCACTTTGATCTGCCCTGAGCGGGGCAGATCAAAGTATTGTAGTGCGCCTGCGCGGGACCGGCGAGTGTGTATGACGTAGGACGCATCATGCACACAGGCTTCAGAAGAAGGAGGACGAAGATAGCGAAAGAGGAGGCGCCACCACCAGTGAACGGAGACGCCCATATGACCCAACTCCACCGCAGAGACCGTTTAGGTAAGTATTATAAAGTCATTTTTACGTTATCCACAGCGGCCTGGGTTCTTATATACAGCATGTTACAATGCTGTATATAAGAGCCCAGTAGTGGTGGCCGCAGCTTATAGGCCCCAAATCTGCTGAAAGGTTCCCTTTAAACTCTAGAATCATTACACATGGCAATGGGCTCTAGGTTACAGGCTCCGATTTCTCATTGCCTTTGTGCCTGTTTTTTTTTTGTCTACCTTTGTGTGTTTTGTGCATTTTCTGTTGGCATCTAATTCATTTTTCTATTTGTGCCTTTATTGAAGTTTGTCTTTATCTTTGCTCGTTTGATTGTTTTGTTCTTTTCTGCTTTGTGGGCAGAGTCTAGCAAACACAAATGTTTGAGACTGATTGATTAATTAATTAATTAAAGCACCACTCTAGCACAATCTCTGCGGGTTCAAGGTTTCGTTTACTCACAGTCCTGGTTTACCCGGGAGATGCCAGTCTCCGTCGTGATGGGCAACAGTCGATCTCGGATCCGTTGGAGGTCAGAACCGGTACAGTGGATGGTGGGCCCTTCTTACTTGCACTTGGTGTTGGATCCCCGTGGCCTGAAGCTTCTTGGGGACCCTGGTTCTTGAAAAGTGTTTACTCCCATCCCGTATGCAGGTGCCGCGGGTCCGTTGTGGGGCCTGCCTTGGAACACGACCCCGGACCCTGTGTAGCACTGTGCTCTGGGAACTGTGGGGGCCAGAGGGACATGCAATCCCCTGGCCTACAGAATGATCCACCCTATGATTCTGCACCCTTCTCAGCGCCGGTCCCGAGGGAGCAATCAAGCTCTCCCCTCGGTGACCGTATGACTCCTGCGTCCCACCAGAGCCACAGGTAAATCCCGACTGCTCTTTTCCTCTCCTGCTGGAGAACTCGCTGACTGTTATGTTGCTCCTGACTCCCCCTGGTAGCTGTCCCTCCCTCGGTTCTCTGTCGCTAGTGGGTGGCTTCCCCCCATGTTTAGTGACTGCCTTAAGACCCTACCCCGTCCCCAGTGGAGAGGCCAACCTGGTTGTGTGGATGATTTGGTGTGTGGTGGAACCAGTACCAACCTCCTCTAGATCCAGGGTGAGTACTGCACCTTAAGTGAGGTGCAGTACCCTGTGGCAACTGAAGCCTCAGGGGTGTCACAATAACATGATTTACAACAGCCAGCATCATCGGCAGCCTGATACAAAGCTGTGCATGCATATGGCTTTGTACCTCAGAGCATTGAGCTTTTGTGACGCCAGGTGTATGAGTCCCGGCTTCATAGAGACTCACTGCGCATGATGGGAAGTTGTCCGTTGTCCGTACTACACCTCTCGGAAGCCAGGACATATACACCCGGCATCAGAGTAGTGCACATGACTGGAAGTGCGGACAACTTCCGATCATGCGCAGTGAGTCTCTCTGAAGCCAAGACACACACACTTCGGCATCACAAAAGCTCAATGCTGAGCGGTACAAAGCCGTGTGCACACGCTGAGGGAAGGGAAATAACAAAAACAGACATTAACGCATTACTCAAATCCTGAAGGCTGTGTAGGTCAATAATACAAATTGACCATTAACCTCATAACGACGGCCGTACGACTTAAAGCGGCGGCAAAACAGGGTACTTATTCTGTTCTGCCGCTTTAAAGCGGCGGCCCGAAAAAACCCTGTAGCGCCCCCCAGCGACCGAAAATCTCGGGGGTTTCAGCTACCGGGGGTAGCTGAGACCCCCCAGATTATGAATCGGGGTGTTTTTTATGGACCCCGATCATGTGATCGGCGGTATACACTGTATACCGACGAACACATGAAAAAAAAAAGAAATGGCCGGTAAAACTGATTTCTTTTTCATATGACATGATCAAACATGTCAGATGAGAAAGAAATCTAACCCCCTAGTGCCCCCAAAGCCCCCGGTACCGGAGAGTCCCCCCACCCCCACCCCTACCCCCACCGGACATCCAAAATGGCGCCGAAGCGCACAGAAAACTGCCGCCGGCGCCAGCTCTGCAGTCATTTCCCTCCGATCTGAAATGATCAAACATTTCAGATCGGAGGGAAATGTCCTCCCCCTGACCCCTCCTCCGGTCCACCGGAGCCCTCTGGTCACCGGAGCCCCCTCCGGTTCTCCAGAGCCACCACCCCCCTCCCCCCTCCGGAGCGTGGAAGATGGCGGCGCACAGCGCGCGGCCGCATTCATTCTGCGCTTTCTGCCGCATGTGACACGTCACATGCGACAGAAAGGTGTCCCCATGTCCCACTAGGTCACCCCCCCCCCCCCCAAGCCCCCGGTCTTACGTTACCTGTCTGCCGCTCCGTCCCGCGATCACGCCGCCTCCTTCTTCAATGCTGGCGGCGCATGCGCAGACAGCGGCTGTCAGCTGGATCCCTGCAGGGACCCTGACGTCGCTGATGCACAGGCTCCACTGTGGACCGGCGGAGGGTGAGTGCGGTAATCTGCAGTCACACTCCTCACATGGAGAGACTGCTGTTCCAGAAAATGGGGGGTACGTTCTGTGAGCGTGCCCCTCATATTCTGGAATGAGGTTACTGCAGGTCACTCTGCCCTAGGTTGGACCGGGGCAGTGTGAGTGCAGTATTCTCAGATTACTGCACCCACACTGCTCATGGAGAGCTTGCTCTTCCAGAAAATGGGGGATACGTTCCCTGAACGTGCCCCCCATATTCTAGAAGATCCAGAGTCGGCGTGGGACCTCCAAAATGGATTACAGCGACCGGAATTTCTTTATTTTCAATAAATTGGGGAAAGAGGAATGTTTCGGGGAGTGTTTTTTCAAATAAATTTTTTTTTTTTGTCTTTTTTTTTTTCTATTACTGACTGGGTTAGTGATGTCGGGTATCTGTTCAGATGCCGTGACGTCACTAACCCCAGGGCTTGATGCCAGGTGACATTACAGCTGGTATCAACCCCATATATTACCCCGTCTGCCACCGCACCAGGGCGCGGGATGAGCTGGGGCGAAGCGCCAGGATTGGCGCATCTAATGGATGCGCCACTTCTGGGGCAGCTGCGGCCTGCTATTTTTAGGCTGGGAAGAGTCCAATAACCATGGCTCTTCCCACCCTGAGAATACCAGACCCCAGCTGTCCGCTTCACCTTGGCTGGTGATCTAATTTGGGGGGGACCCCACGTTTTTTTTTGTTTTTTTTTTTTAAAAAAAAACGCCTGGGGAGCCCTCCAAATTGATCACCAGACAAGGTGAAGCGGACAGCTGGGGTTTGCAGGCTACAGCTGTCTGCTTTACCCTAGCTGGCTATCAAAAATAGGGGGGACCCCACGTCGTTTATTTTAATTATTAATTTTTTGGGGGGCTAAATACAAGGCTAGGCACCCTTTAGTGCCACATGAAAGGCACTAAAGGGCGCCAGCTTAGAATATGCAGGGGGTGGGACGTTATATATGTTTGACATCTATCCATTCATCCATTGTAGCATTTTACGCTGTGTGCCCACAATCAGGGTTTGCAGCGTTTTGGGCGCAGAGTGTTTTCCCTGCATCCATAGCGCTGCATTGTGCAGTAGAAGCACAGTGGAAGGATTTTTAGAAATCCCATGCCCAATGTGCTTCTTTTCTCCGCAGCATAAACCGACCTGTGGTGCAGCTTCCCGAGCCTCAGCATGTCAATTTATGCTGCGGAGATGAGTGTTCTCTGCAGGTAGCATAGAGCTCCACAGCGGCCTGAACCCAAATCGTGGGCATGGGCAGCTGCGTTCTCCCGTGGACAACACTCACATCTCTGCAGGAGGCTGACACTGTGTACTAGACGCCGTGTCGCTGGATCATGGCCACGTAGCCTAAAAGTGAGACATTTGTTGCTACAGCAACATTTTTGTGAAGTACCTGTGGATTCAAAATGCTTACTATACTCCTGAATAAAATCCAGTTTCCAAAATGGAGTCACTTGTGGGGGGGTTCTGCTGTATAGGTACCCAAGGGGACCTGCTAATGTGACATGGTGCCCGCAATTTATTTCAACTTTTCCAGAATTCAAATGGTGCTCCCTCCATTCCAAGCCCTCCCATTTATCCAAACAGAGGTTTTTGGCCACATGTGGGGTATCCCTGTGCTCATAAGACATTGGATAACAACCTGTGGGGTCCACGGTTTGTTGTTGTCTCTTGAAAAAGTGAGAAATTTGATGCTAAAGCAACATTTTTGTGAAAAAAATGAAAATTTTCAATATGGCAACCTAAGCTTATCAAATTCTGTGAAGTACTCGTGGATTCAAACTGCTCACTATACACCTAGATAAAAGCCTTGAGGTGTCTTGTTTCCAGAATGGAGTCACTTATGGGGGACCGCCACTGTTTAGGCACCTCAGGGGCTCTCCAAATGCAACCTGGCGTCCGCTATTGATTCCAGCCAATTTTGCAGTCAAATGGCGCTCCTTCCCTTCCGAGCCCTGCCATGCGCCCAAACAGTTGATTTCCACCACATATAAGGTATCGCCAAACTCAGGAGAAATTGCACAATAAATGTTATGCTGAATTTTTTCCTTTTACTCTTGTAAAAAAAAAAGCTACCTGGTTGAAATAACAATTTTGTGGTAAAATTTTATTTTTTTTTTTTCATGGCTCAACGTTATAAAATTCTGTGAAGCACCTGAGGGTTCAGGGTACTCACCAAACATCTAGATAAATTCCTTGAGGGGCCTAGTTTCCAAAATGGGGTCACTTGTGCGGGGTTTCTGCTGTTTAGGTACCTTAGGGGACCTCCAAATGCGACATGGTGCCCGCAATCTTTTTCAGGCAAATTTCCTTTCTAAAATTCAAATATTGCTCCTTTCGTTCCAAGCCCTCCCATTTGTCCAAACAAAGTTTTCAGACCACATGTGAGGTAACACCGCGCTCATAAAAAAGTGGTTAACAAACCTTGAGGTCAAATTTTTGGAATTACCTCTTGAAAAAGTGAGAAAATTGATGCTAAAGCAACATTTTTGAGAAAATTATTAAAATTTTCAATATGACAACGTAACGTTAACAAAATCTGTGAAGTACCTGTGGATCTAAAATGCTCACTATACCCCTAGATAGAAGCCTTGAGGGGTCTAGTTTCCAAAATGGTGTCACTTGTGAGGGATTTCTTCTGTTTAGGTACCTTAGCGGACCTGTAAATGCAACATGGTGCCCGCAATCTATTTCAGCCAAATTTGCTTTCCAAAATTCAAATATTGCTCCTTCTGTTCCGAGCCCTCCCATTTGTCCAAACAGAGGTTTCTGACCACATGTGGGGTATCGGCGCACTCATAAGAAAGTGAGGAACAAGTTTTGGGGTCCATTTTGTTGTGTTATTTCTTCTAAAAGTGAATAAATTTGGGTTAGAGCAACATTTTTAGGTAAAATTTAATTTTTGCTTTTTTTCATTCCACATTGCTTTTGTTCATGTGAAGCACCTGAAGGGTTAATAAACTTCTTGAATGTGGTTTTGAGTACTTTGGGGGGTGCAGTTTTTAGAATGGTGTCACTTTTGGGTATTTTCTGTCATCTAGGCCTATTGAAGTCACTTCAAATGTGATGTGGTCCCTAAAAAACTGGTTTTGTAAATTTTGATGTAAAAATGAGAAATTGCTGATAAACTTTGAACCCCTCTAACTTCCTAACAAAAAAAAATTTTGTTTCCAAAATTGTGCTGATGTAAAGTAGACATGTGGGAAATGTTATTTATTAACTATTTTGTGTCACAGAAATCTCTGGTTTAACGGTATAAAAATTCAAAAGTTGAAAATTGCTAAATTTTCAAAATTTTTGCCAATATTCAATTTTTTTCATAAATAAACACAAAAAATATTGTCCTAAATTTGGTACTAACATGAAGTCCAATATGTGACGAAAAAACAATCTCAGAATCACCGGGATCCGTTGAAGCGTTCCAGAGTTATAACCTCATGAAGTGACACTGGTCAGAATTGCAAAATTTGGTCTGGTCATTAAGGTGAAAATTAGCTCCGTCACTAAAGGGTTAAAGAGCAGGATATGAAAATACATAGCCGTAATTGTCCATGCTGAGTGTAGCAATCCAGTCATAAAAGTTAACAAAGAAGGAAGAAGAATAAAGAGAAAAGCAAAAAAAAATAGAAAAGCAAAAGAAGAAAAGAGGATAGGGTAAGGGAAGGGAGGGAACACAACAGAGATAGGTGTTCAAAAGGTGTGACCCAAAGAGTGCAGGTCAGATCTCCCCGATAAACACCAGCTAGCCATTCAACAAATTAAAATCCATCCACTAAAACCAGGTTTGTAGGTTCATAGAAGAGCGTTCCTCCATTAACATCACCTCATTTATTTTAGTAAACCAGAGGGAGACTGCCACAGCGGTATCTTTCCTTCAGAGCAGAGGGATGCACGCTCTTGTAGTCACAATTAAATGTCTTAATATCGAATACCTGTATGCTTTTAGAGGGATGTCACATTCATAGATAAGACCGAGAGCTGGGTTCAGGTCTGAAATGAGATTTGTGAGTTCACGAATCACTTGCTGCTCTTTCCCCCAAAAAAGAAAGAAACCTGCAGGACCAAAAAATGTGTAACATATCAGCCTCCTCCTCCCCACATCTCCAACATAAGGGACACAGGGGACTAGCTTTTGGAAAGATTGAGTGTAGGCGAGTGGGGACCCTATATCACCGAGAGAGTATTTTGTACCTGGCCTCATCATGTAAACAGGAACATATAGGTAAGTTATGCATTAAGGTGAAGATACGTCTCCAATGATTCTTGGTCAGAGAGAGCCCAAATCTCCTTCCAATTGGGTTTGAAAATTGGTGTTAGGTTGGTCTCGATTAGCAAGTATTATTGGAAGAATAAAGTGTGTCTTAATGGGCCCATGTCCAAACACGGAATCTCAAAAGGTGTCTTGTTGTTATTATAATAAAGTCTAAAAGGGAGTGAATGGAAACAGTGGGAAAGCTGACCAACTCTCCAGGTTCTCAGGGATAAGGGAATAGAAAGGCCAAGATGGTATTTCTTTAAAGGCCAAATAAATCCAGCCACAAAAGAAGACACCTTCTTTTAGCCAGGCACAAAATACTTTGTTCTCTAACCCCTAGGAGAAAAGTGGATTACCCAAAATAGGGAACACAGAGTAAGATAGTGGTAAAATATGAGAACGGATCGTGGGATGAGTACAGCAGCCCCAATTATAGCATTAGTTTTAAGGGCTTTCACCAAGGACACGTCCAACCAAAGAGTAGGCTTGCTACTTGCTTTACTCCATCCTAACTCAGGCTTTCACTCTACCATTCCTACACCAATCTAGGATTCTAGAAAGGTGGGGGGGCTATATATTAAGATCTGAAGTCGGGCAACGCTATCACTCCTGATATTTTAGAATAATAGAATATGGTTCTGCTCCTACAGTACTGGGCTTACCAGACCATATGAACATGGTTTCAATGGAAGCAAGACACCTGAAGAAGGACAAGGGAACCCTAATCAGAAGAGCTTGAAAGACATACAGAATCCGAAGAAGGATGTTAATTTTAAAGATTGTGCTTCTACCACACATGTAAAAGCAATCCTTGTCCATCTTGAGTCTTCGTGTACCAATTGGAGAAGTTTGGGGAAATAAAGAGATTATGTCAGGCTTATGTCTCTTGGTAATAGTATCTCTAAATATTTAATAGCTAAATTGCGACATTTAAATTCTTTAGTTTTACTTCACTATGTTTATAGGAGACAGAGCATATTCCAGAAGAAATCGTCACTACTATAGTGCGGCAAGAGGGAAACCAAGGAAAAAATTGTGAAAACATACCCTGCTGTAACTAAATAAAAGCATAGTGCATATAAACATAGGGTACTTAGTAAACACTGTTTTTGATCAAAAAAAGCATAAAGCTATCCCACCAAACGTCAAGGTGTACCCAGTTGGGATAGTACCTACACTCTCTAATATTTAAACCTTACCATGGGTCTAAAATAGGCCTCAATGTGGCTAAGGGCTGAGAGTGACCGGGTCCCAACAGGACACACACAGTCAGGGGGATTCACAGAATTAAATGTCCTTGGTTTTTCCTTGGTTTCTCTTTGTCTCATGGCCAGTGTGAACATGGTCTCACAAGTTCCATGTATACCATCTCATACTCCGGCTCACTTTTTTGTTTTTATGTAGTTTTTCTTCATCGTTCCTTATGGGAGACCCAGACCATGGGTGTATAGCTTCTGCCTCCGGAGGACACACAAAGTACTACACTCAAACGTGTAGCTCCTCCCTCCGGGCTATATACACCCTCTGGATGACAATCTAACCAGTTCAATGCTTTGTGTTCAGGAGGAAAAGCGGGTCCAGTCTGGACTCCCGGCATGTCCCTTCTCACCCCACTGTGTCGGGGTGCTGTTAAGGTTGACTTTACAAGGCTGGAGCCTTCACATGCCGCGCTCCTTCACATCCTCTGAGAGGCTCTGGGTTGAAGTGGGAGCCGTCACGGTCCTCTCTGCTTGCAGAAGACCGGTCTCCATCCGCAGCCCTGTCTGGTTCCTGCTGGAAGGAGCGTTTAACCCCCCTCAGGGACTGGCCCTGCGTCTCAAAAGCTAAGTATTGAGACGTTTTTCAGGGGTCCCGGGTACTTTTATTAGGGGGAAAGTATGTTTTTTATGTTTACTGTAAATTCCGGCCGGTTCTGGGGGTTTCCCCTGAGAACCGCGCCGAAGGTGCCTGCTCGTCGGCCGCATGTTAAAATCTAGGCCCCGGCTTCTGTTTGGGCCTAGTTTCAGTTTCATCTTCCTCTGCATGTCATTCATGCAGGGGAATAGAGTGGCGCCGCCCACCGGCCATCCAGCAGAGGGGAGGACACTCCTCTCTGAGGAGATGTTTCCCTCCCCTGCATCTCTCCTTAGCCCTCCGGTTTCCCGCTCTTGGGCTAATCTCCGCCCCCCCTCCTCCTCCCAGCGACATTTTCTCAGCGTTTATCACACTGATCGGCGCTGGCTGCTGAATCTGCTGCTTTCTAGGAAGGCTGACGCTTTACTGGGGGTCCAAGCTGTGGAATCCGGAGGGCACACAGAGAGCGGTCTGGTAAGCCACAACCTCTGGTTGTGGGCTTTATTATACACTCTCAGGACATTCTATACGAGTGTATTCTTACTGCAGAGCTTCCACCTCAGCAGCATGTCTGTCACCCGGAGCAAGGCTGCAAACATGTACGCTATATGCACTGCATGTAAGCGCATTCTGCCAGAGCCAAGCACATACCCACATTGTGATGCCTGTGCTAACATGGTTGTGTCTCAGCCTGGAGCCTCCTCAGGGGTCCCTCCGGCTGCTCCGGCCCCGGTGGCTGAACCCCCGGCTTGGGTAGCATCCTTTTCCCAAGCTATTTCCCAGTCTTTTGCCGACTCCATGGGGCAGCTGTCCCGGACACTGCTGACCATGCATCAGCCCTCTTCTCAGGGTGCCTCTGCTGCTCCGAGTTCTGCAGAGCTCTCAGAGCATGTCCTAGGACCCCGTCCCCCTAAACGGAGACGCAGGGACCCTTCTCCTTCCTCGTCCCACGGCTCTGATTCACGAGCCGAGGTGCAGGGCGAGGAGGATTCGTTTACTGTGGGCTCAGACGCTACCTCTATGTACCCCATTGACGTGTCTGAGGGTGATGTGGATGTTAGTGACTTGATTGCATCCATTAACTCCGTACTGAACCTCAATCCACCAGAGTCAGAGGAACAAGCCTCTCTGGTAGAGATACACCAGTTTACCTCACCTAAGAGAGCTAAGAGTATGTTTTTTAACCACTCCAGTTTTCGGACTACTGTTACCAAGCCCAGGGCCTGTCCTGACAAACGTTTTCCGAAGCGTAGTTCTGATGACCGTTTTCCTTTTCCACCAGAGGTGGTTAAGGAATGGGCCCAGTCTCCAAAGGTAGACCCTCCAGTGTCCAGAATCTCAGCCCGCACAGTCGTAGCTGTGGCTGATGGCACTTCTCTTAAGGATCCCACTGACCGCCAGGTTGACCTTCTGGCCAAGTCTGTATATGAGGCGGCAGGAGCCTCGTTCTCCCCGTCTTTTGCGGCAGTGTGGGCTCTTAAGGCAGTCTCTGCCTCTCTGGCAGAGATACATTCCCTCACCAGGGACTCTATGCCTGAGATGGATGCCTTAACTTCTCAAGCTTCGGCTTTTTCATCCTACGCCATGTCTGCCATCCTGGAGGCTTCTCACCGCACGGCGGTGGCCTCCGCTAACTCCCTCGCGATCCGCAGGATCTTGTGGCTTCGAGAGTGGAAAGCAGACGCTTCCTCTAAGAAGTACCTTGCGGGTCTTCCTTTTGCTGGGTCCCGGCTGTTTGGTGAACAACTGGATGAAATAATTAAGGAAGCTACTGGCGGGAAGAGTACTTCCTTGCCACAAACTAAAACCAGGAAACCTGTCCAGGGCAGGAACCAATCGAGGTTTCGTTCCTTTCGTTCCTCTAACTGGTCATCCTCTAAGCCCTCGACCTCGTCCACTACCGCAGCCAAGGATCGTAAACCCAACTGGCGCGCGAAGCCGCGTCCTCAAAAGACCGGAGGAGCCGCTGCCACTAAGGCAGCCTCCTCTTGACTATCTGGCTGCGCCAGCAACGTCCTTGGTCGGTGGCAGGCTCTCCCACTTTGGCGACGTGTGGTTTCAACACGTCTCCGATCAGTGGGTGCGAGATATCATCTCCCACGGCTACAGGATAGAATTTTCTTCCAGCCCGCCAAACAGATTTTTTCTGTCCACCCCCCCTGCTCCAAAGCCGCCGCCTACTCTCAGGCCGTGGCATCCCTGCAGGCCAACGGTGTAATTGTTCCGGTTCCCGCCCGGGAACGGTTCAGCGGTTTCTACTCAAACCTCTTTCTAGTTCCCAAGAAGGACGGTTCCTTCCGGCCCATCCTGGATCTCAAGCTTCTCAACAAGCATGTTCAGGTGCGGCACTTTCGCATGGAATCTCTGAGATCGGTCATTGCCTCAATGACCCAAGGAGATTTTCTGGCATCCATCGACATCAGAGATGCCTATCTGCATGTGCCTATTGCGGTTTCACACCAGCGTTGGCTACGCTTTGCAATCGGAGAGGAACATTTCCAATTCGTGGCTCTCCCCTTCGGCTTAGCCACGGCCCCTCGAGTATTCACCAAGGTCATGGCAGCAGTGGTTGCGGTTCTGCACCTCCAGGGGTTGGCAGTGATTCCTTACCTGGACGACCTTCTAGTCAAGGCCTCATCCAGTACAGACTGCCAGCGGAGTGTCTCACTCACGCTCGCCACGCTCGTTCAGTTCGGGTGGCTTGTCAACCTGCCCAAGTTCACTCTGACCCCGACCCAGGTGCTTCTTTACCTAGGGATGCAATTCGAGACTCTGCCGGCACTTGTCAAGTTGCCCTTAGTCAAACAGCAGTCCCTTCGTCTGGCGGTGCGCTCTCTGCTGAGGCACCGCCGTCATTCCATCAGACAGCTCATGCAGGTGCTAGGTCAGATGGTGGCATCAATGGAAGCGGTTCCCTTTGCCCAGTTCCATCTGCGTCCCCTGCAGCTGGACATTCTCCGCTGTTGGGACAAGCAAATTTCTTCCTTGCACAGGATGGTGGTTCTGTCGTCACAGACCAGGAGCTCCCTTCAGTGGTGGCTTCGGCCCCTCTCTCTGTCTCAGGAACGCTCCTTCCTGACTCCGTCCTGGGTGATCCTCACCACGGATGCCAGCCTCTCCGGTTGGGGAGCAGTATTTCTCAATCACCGAGCACAGGGCACTTGGACTCCGTCCGAATCAGCCCTCTCGATCAATGTGCTGGAGATCAGAGCTGTGTTTCTAGCTCTCCTAGCCTTTCACCACCTGTTGGCGGGCAGGCACATTCGAGTTCAGTCGGACAACGCGACAGCGGTTGCCTTCATCAATCACCAGGGCGGGACTCACAGCCGTCTGGCGATGTTGGAGGTTCAACGAATCCTCCAGTGGACGGAGGACTCCAAGTCCACCATATCTGCAGTCCACATCCCAGGCGTGGAAAACTGGGAGGCCGATTATCTCAGCCGTCAAACCGTGGACAGCGGCGAGTGGGCCCTGCATCCGTCAGTGTTCAGATCAATCTGCCGCAAGTGGGGCACTCCGGAAGTGGATCTAATGGCATCCCGGCACAACAACAAGGTTCCGGTTTACATGGCTCGCTCCCACGATCCTCAGGCCTTCGCAGCGGACGCACTGGTTCAAGATTGGTCTCAGTTCCGTCTGGCCTATGTGTTTCCCCCTCTAGCTCTCTTGCCCAGGGTTCTGCGCAAGATCGGAATGGAGGGCCGTCGAGTCATAATCATTGCTCCGGACTGGCCCAGGCGAGCTTGGTACCCAGACCTGCTCCGTCTGTCCGTAGGGGTGCCGTGGCACCTCCCGGACCGCCCAGACCTTCTCTCTCAAGGTCCGTTCTTCCGCCAGAATTCTGCGGCTCTCAGATTGACGGCGTGGCTCTTGAGTCCTGGATCCTGACGGCTTCAGGCATTCCCTCTGAGGTCATCTCCACTATGACTCAGGCTCGGAAGTCTTCCTCGGCCAAGATTTACCACAGGACTTGGAGGATTTTCCTGTCCTGGTGTCGCTCTTTCGACCATGCTCCTTGGCCGTTCTCCTTGCCGACCATCCTGTCTTTTCTACAGTCCGGTCTACAGCTAGGACTGTCCCTCAATTCCCTCAAGGGGCAGGTGTCGGCTCTGTCGGTATTGTTCCAGCGGCGTATCGCCCGACTGGCTCAGGTGCGCACCTTCATGCAGGGCGCATCTCACATCATTCCTCCTTACCGGCGGCCCTTGGATCCCTGGGACCTTAATCTGGTCCTCACGGCCTTACAGAAACCCCCCTTTGAGCCTCTCAGGGAGGTTCCTTTGTTTAGACTTTCACAGAAAGTTGTTTTTCTAGTAGCCATAACTTCTCTCAGGAGAGTTTCTGATTTGGCTGTGCTCTCTTCGGAATCCCCCTTTTTGGTGTTTCACCAAGACAAGGTGGTTCTTCGTCCGACTCCGGACTTTCTTCCTAAGGTGGTGTCTCCTTTCCACCTTAACCAGGACATTTCATTGCCTTCTCTTTGTCCGGCCCCTGTGCATCGCTTTGAGAAGGCGTTGCATTCCTTAGATTTGGTGCGGGCGCTCCGAATCTATGTGTCACGCACCGCCGTTTTTAGGCGGTGCACCTCACTTTTTGTGCTAACCACTGGTCAGCGCAAGGGTCTCGCTGCTTCTAAACCGACCCTAGCTCGTCGGAACTATAAGAAAAAGAATTTACGGTAAGTAAACAAAATTCTCTTTTTTTGTATTCAGTACAAATAGGGAGTGGCCCCCTTCTCAGCGAGCTGGACATTTAATTCTGTGAATCCCCCTGACTGTGTGTGTCCTGTTGGGACCCGGTCACTCTCAGCCCTTAGCCACATTGAGGCCTATTTTAGACCCATGGTAAGGTTTTAATATTAGAGAGTGTAGGTACTATCCCAACTGGGTACACCTTGACGTTTGGTGGGATAGCTTTATGCTTTTTTGATCAAAAACAGTGTTTACTAAGTACCCTATGTTTATATGCACTATGCTTTTATTTAGTTACAGCAGGGTATGTTTTCACAATTTTTTCCTTGGTTTCTCTTTGTCTCATGGCCAGTGTGAACATGGTCTCACAAGTTCCATGTATACCATCTCATACTCCGGCTCACTTTTTTGTTTTTTTTTTGTTTTTATATAGTGCGGGAAGAACCTGTCTCAGAAAAAGGCAGCACAAATATAGACGAGGAAGAGGAAACCCTCTGCTGCGCCTGGCCCCGCATTCCTGCAAGAAGGATGAGAAGAGCAAGGGCCAGGATCTCCTCCTTTATAAACACTCTGTTAAGGTAAGAAAAGGTTATGTATACATAAAGGATAAGTACAGAAAAGAAGCACAAGTATAAGTAAGAAAGGATAAGTATAGGTAACAAGAGAAATATAGAGGCGTTATAGGTTATTAAAACAAAAAAAGCAAGTAAAAATATAGGCAAATAAAGGTAAGAAAGGATCTAGGTAAGAAAATTATAAATGTAGATGAATATAAAAAAAACGGATACATTTTATACAAGTATAGGTAAGAAAAGTTAAAGGAGTTGTCCGACATTAGCTTAACAAAATTTTTTGAGTTTATCTGTGCTGTATTGTCATATAAATCACACTTACATTATTTTTTGTTTTCTAACTTTTGTTCCTCTTGAATTATCCCTTTATTCTCTGCTGCACCTTGTTTACATTCAGATCCAGCAAACATGACCACTTCCTGTGCAAAACCTCAGTCAGAGCTGTCACCACCCACCCCAGTGTCCAGCCCCACCCTCTGCCCGCCCCCAGCACACACATTCCCTGTCAGTATTCTTCCCCAGCACCTGACCTGGTATCACTACAGCATTGCAAATAACAGCCCCACATCGGGCTCTGCACCGCACACGCATGGCTCTGCACCGAACACTCACACATATGGCTCTGTACCGCACACGCACACATATGGCTCTGCACTGCACACGCATGGCTCTGCACCGAACACGCACACATATGGCTCTGCACCGCACACACACATATGGCTCTGAACCGCACACGCACACATATGGCTCTGCACCGAACACGCATGGCTCTGCACCGAACACGCATGGCTCTGCACCAAACACGCACACATATGGCTCTGCACACGCACACATATGGCTCTGCACACGCACACATATGGCTCTGCACACGCACACATATGACTCTGCACACGCACACATATGGCTCTGCACTGCACACATATGGCTCTGTACCGCACACGCACATATGGCTCTGCACCGCACACGCACACATATGGCTCTGCACCGCACACGCACACATATGGCTCTGCACCGCACACACATGGCTCTGTACCGCACTCGCACACGTATGGCTCTGTACCGCACACACACACATATGGCTCTGCACCGCACACATATGGCTCTGCACACGCACACATATGGCTCTGCACACGCACACGCACACATATGGCTCTGCACACGCACACATATGGCTCTGCACCCCCACCCCCCCATAGGGAACACATGTAGGGAGTACATACTCACCCGTCCTCGGTCCCCGCCGCTCCTGCACGTTCGCCAGCTGTCTGTGCTCTGGACATATCAGCACAGTAGTGACGTCACCGCTGTGCTGAAGAGAGCACAGACAGCGGGAGGGACAGTGATGAGAAGCAGCGCTGCGCTGCTTCTCATCAGCACTTTCAAATGTACCGGCATCTGTGATCTGTGATGCCGGTACATTTGAATGTGTGATCCTGAGCAGGGGGCCCGGTGCTGGCGCTGACACCACGGCAGCCGCCGCCAGGCCCCTCCCCCAGGTCACGGACCCCACAGCAGTGCAGGGGGAGGTTACTGGAGAGTAAAAGAGGTGCGGGGGAATGTGTGGGAGGGTGCAGGGAAGGGGGCGGGGCTCATCACACTGTACCCGCCCAGCAGGGAGGCGACATGCTGTTCCACATTTGCATGTCAACATGGCCCTGCCCATGTTGACATGAAATGACCGGAAGCAGCAAAATTGCGGCAGGAGCGGTCACATGACCACTCTGAGCCGGGGGAGAGGGGCTGACAGCAGGACAGGTAAGTGGTCTCTATCTACTTACCTGCCCCAATGTAGCCCAATAGGGAAATAAAAAAAAAAAAAAGTCAAAGAAGCCGGATAACCCCTTTAATAGTAAAGTAAAAAAAAAAAAAGAAAGCGCTTCATACTGACCGAGGCTCCGTTGCAGCTGTACACTGCTCCCGTGGCTTCTCCTTCACTTGCTGGGCCACTAATTACTGCTCATTCATATGCACTGCTTTACCCGTCCTCCGGCTGTCCTGTCTCCTGTGATTGGTTGCAGTCAGACGCATCCTTAGCGTATGTGAAAGCATCTGCTTACAACCAATCACGGGCGCCAAGACGGTTGATGAGCGGGAAAGCAATTCAACTCAGCGGATCATTATTGTGGTATAAAACGCATAAAATTTTTCACTGTGTTTTTCTCTCATATTATGACACCAAGAACAGAAAAAGCATATGGCTACAGTATGCAGCCCCCAGCCGTGCGCTTATCTTGGCTGTTTATCCAAATAAGAGGAACTGCATGCGGCTTTTTTCTTGATTTACAAAAATAATTTAAAAATAAACGAAATTCAGTCCCCCCGAATTTTGGTACCCAGGCATGATAAACCACAAAAGCTGGGGGCTGGTATTGTCAGGCTGGGGAGACCCCTATTTATTGAGCCGCCCCGTGCCTAAAAATAGCAGCCTGCAGCCACTCAGGATTGTCACATCCATTAGATGTGACAATCCCAGCACTTTACCTGGCTCTTCCTGGTTGCTCTGGGGCGGTGGCAATCAGGCTAATATGAAGTTAATCACAGCCCACAGCTGCCTCTAAGCCAGATATTAATCGTCAGGGTCTTTGAGACACCCCCCCCCCTTAGTAATCTGTAAGTGACAGTAAATAAACACATACACCAAGAAAAAAACAGTTTTTTGTAATTAAATACATCACCCTCATAAGCCTCTTGATTAGGCTACATTCACAGGACTGCCCCGTTTTTGCGGTCCGCAAAAAAATGGTCATGTTTTTTCACGGATGCAACTGTGTGGCATCCGTTCCGTATATGGTCCGTGTGTCATCTGCGTACCTTCCTATTTTTTTCAAACTGCAGAAAAACGGAAGCAGCTAGATAGATAGAGGGATAGATAGAGACAGATAGCTAGAGGGATAAATAGAGGGATGGATGAATGAATCAAGGGATATATAGAGGGATAGATAATAGATGAGAGACCAATATAATGTCCTACCCCCCTCCACCCGCATATTCTAAGCTGGCACCCTTTAGTGCCTTTCATGTGGCACTAAAGGGTGCTTAGCCTTGTATTTAGCCAATAAATAAATAATTAAAAAAAAACGACGTGAGGTCCCCCCTATCCTTTGTAGCCAGCTAGGGTAAAGCAGACGGCTGCAGCCTGCAGACCACAGCTGGCAGCTTCACCTTGGCTGGTAATCCAAATTAGAGGGCACCCCACGCTGTTGTTTAAAATTAAATAAATAATTTAAAACAAAAAACGTGGGGTCCCCCCCAAATTGCATCACCAGCCAAGGTAAAGCGGACAGCTGTGGTCTGGTATTCTCAGACTAGGGAGGTCCACCGTTATTGGACACTCCCCAGCCTAAAAATAGCAGGCTACAGCTGCCCCAGAAGTGGCGCATCCATTGGATGTGCCAATCCTGGCGCTTTGCGCCAACTCATCCCGTTGCCCTGGTGCGTTGGCAAACGGGGTAATATATGGGGTTGATGCCAGATGTGTAATGTCACCTGGCATCAAGCCCAGGGCTTGATGACGTCAGGCGTCTATCAGATACCCGACATCACCAACCCATTCAGTAAGAAATAAAAAATAGACAACAAAAAAAGTTTTATTTGAAAAAACACTCCCCACATTCCCTCTTTCAACAATTTATTGACAAGAACAATCAAATCCGGGTCCGGCGTAATCCAATAAGGGGGTCGCACGGCGATCCATACCATAGTCAATGAGACTCCCAGTCAATGAAGAACAAAATGTTCCCCATTGGCTGGGAGAGCCGTGCAGTGACCTGAGCTAATATCAATAGGTCAGCCCAGGTCACTGTAGGGGATGCCGAGCGCTGCCGTCAGGAGGTTAGATGAGATCATTACCTACAGTAACGATCTCCTGCTCTGCTGACGTCAGCGCTGTCACTGACTTCTATGCCCGCCGCGTTCTACACAGTATCGAGAGAGCCCATGACGTCACTGCTAGTGACAGTCTCGGGCCGCCCGCGAGATGGGCAGAGAAGGCAGTGACCGCGGTGACGTCAGGAGGCAGGAGATCGTCACAGCAGGTAATTATCTCATCTAATCTAACCTGCAGCTACATGTGCAGAGAGCAGGGAGCCGCGCACACTGAGCGCTGGCTCCCTGCTCTCCTAGCTACAGTACACATCGGGTTAATTACACAATGTGTACTGCAGCTACATGTGCAGACAGCAGGAGCCGGCGCTTGCAGCGTGAGAGCGGCGGAGGCTGGTAACGAAGGTAAATATCGGGTAACCACCTTGGTTACCCGATGTTTACCTTGGTTACAGCTTACCGCAGCTGCCAGATGCCGGCTTCTGCTCCCTGCTCGCTTCATTTCATCGCTCTCTCGCTGTCACACACAGCGATCTGTGCGTCACAGCGGGAGAGCGACGACCAAAAAATGAAGCTGGACATTCAGCAACGAGCGGCGACCTCACAGCAGGGGCCAGCTTGTTGCTGGATGTCACACACAGCGACAGCGACGGGACGTCGCTGCAACGTCACAGAAAATGGTGACGTAGCAGCGACGTCGTTGTCGCTGTGTGTGACACCACCTTTAGCAGTCAGTGTCCCGCTCCCTGCCAGCCCTGCGGCGTGAGAAGCTGCTGATACTGCGGGCAGACACTGACATTGCAGTGCGGGCAGCTGCGGGGCTGGCAGGGGGCGGGACACAGACTGCACGGGCAGTGATGACAAGCAGCGCTCGTCATCCCCGCGGCTGCACGCACTGCAGGGTGAGAAGCAGCTTATACTGCAGAGGGGGGCAAACACTGACACGCTGCAGTGCGGGCATCCGCGGGGCTGGCGCGGGACACAGACTGATGCACATACACAGATGACCCATGATGACACAGACAGCGTGCACGGGGGAGGGGGGGGGAAGACAGTTCCCAGGGCGTCAGGCAGTAGACATGATCAAGCGCTGGGGACACAGCGCTGACAGTGTATCTGACAGCAAGTGGGCAACTTTCTTGTTCCTTGCCTTATTGAACTGGACACTGAATCGGCTGGAATTCAGGGCGCACGTAGCTGGGCACAGGAGGCGGGGGAGGGAGACTACAGAGTGTGGGAGGTTGTGGGCAGAGTACGGGGTGCTGGGCAATGTGTGGGAGGGTGCAGGGAACGGGGGCGGTTACTCCACGCACTGTACAGCCCAGCAGGGAGGTGACATGCTGTTCCAGATTTGCATGTCAACATGGCCCTGCCCATGTAGACATAAAATGACCGGAAGCAGCAAAATCGCGGCAGGAGCGGTCACATGACCACTCTGAGCCGGGGGAGAGGGGCTGACAGCAGGGCAGGTAAGTGGTCTCTATCTACTTACCTGCCCCAATGTAGCCCAATAGTGTAATAATGAAAAAAAGTCAAAAGAAGCCGGATAACCCCTTTAAATATAGATGAGTATAGGTAAAAAAAAAAAAACAACCAGTATAAATGCAGGCAAGTATGGGTAAGAAAGGATATAGGTAAGAAAATATAAATATATATAAATATAGATGTATGGTTAAACCCCCCCCCCCCCAAAAAACAAGGATAAATTTAGGCAAGTATGGGTAAGAAAGGATACATATAGATGAGTATAGGTTACAAAATGGAGGATAAATATAGGCAAGTATAGGTAAGAAAGGATAACTATAGATGAGTATAAGTTTAAAAAAATAAAAAAACAAGGATAAATATAGGCAAGTATGGGTAGGAAATGATAAGGATAATTAAGAAAAGATAAATATAGCGAAGTATAGGTTAAAAACCCCCCAAAACAAAAAAAAAAAACCCCCAAGGATAAATATAAGCAGTTATAGATAAAAAAAAGATACGTATAGGTAAGGGAAGATAAATATAGATGAGTATACTTTAAAACAAAAAAACAAACAAACAAGGATAAATATAGGTAAGAAAGGATATAGGTAAGAAAAAAGACAAATTTAGGTGAGTGTAGGTTAAAAAAAAGGATACATTTATACAGGAATAGGTGAAAAAGGATAAGTATAGGTAAGAAAAGAGAAATCTAGATGAGTATAGGTTTAAAAAAAAAAAAAATTATATCCAGGAGATGTTTCTTATCATATTAATCTTAGGTGTTATCCCTGTTACTTTTAGAGGGTCATTATTAAGGATCTGTATTTGAAACCTTTAAATATTCTAGATATAAAGATAAGATACAAATATTTGTATTAGATATGTATAAAATGTTCCATATAACAGTGTGACAGGGCCTCATCCAGAGCTGACACTGCAGTGAACCAGGGATTAGCCGATCGCCAGTACTTGGGGTCAGGAAGGAATTTTTCCCCCCACACATGGGGTTGTTTTGCCTTCCTCTGGTTCACATCCATTTTATGCAGTAAATCCTATAAATTGCACTGGATGATTAAATTATACTACGTTTGATAATGACAAAAATGAAAACTCTATTCATTGTGTCTGTGTGCTCTTCTTTATATCCTGTTCATTCTGTAGGTCTATTATAATTTTGGACTGCTGTCGTTAATGATACAAATGGCAAGGAATTAAAGAGTTAATCCAATTTTATTTTTTTTGCGTGTCAGTGGGTCTTGTGATAGTAATGTTATGTCTGTCAGTCATATATTTTTACTAGACTAATGCCACTGCCCCAATATGCACCACATGATCCATCGCATATTGTACATGGGACAGGACTAACATCCTGGGCTACTGGTCTTGCCTTGCAGTAGTTTTTACCCAAGTGTAGTCTCTGTCCATTAAAGTCTCTGCACAATCATGTAGTGGAGGGTCATCTTTCATAGTTATTGTACTTAACTCACAGTAGCTCCAAACCATGCACCGTTTCAGTAGACTCCAGCCCATCACACATGGAAAGGTGCACCTGGTATAAGGAGCTGTAAGGGAATGAATTATATTCGTGTAGTAAGAGATGTATCGGGTGGATATAGATAGAAAATGGAGGTATCGTGGGAGTAACAGAGCAAGGAGGTATAATTGGAAGATAAAGATGGTGGGAACAGGACGCCACAATGTAAAGTTCTAATTGTAGTAAGCTGCACTGGCGACTCAACCACATACCTGAAAGCAAATAAGAGGCATGTGCCCTGGATAATGGGAGCAGGAAAAACTCAACAGCAAGATAAAATGCATTTAAACATTCTTTAACACAAACAACTTTTCAGATTAAAAGTGTTTTAACTCAAAGAAAACCCCTTTAAACAGTAAACTGTTAAAAAGATATTCACACCTTAAATATTTATTAATTACCTATCTACAAGATGTCTCATAAAGGGCACTTTACACGCAGCGACATCATTAGGGATGCCGCTGCCGATCGCACCTGCCCCCATCGTTTGTGCATCATGGGCAAATCGCAGCCTGTGGCGCACAACATCGTTAGTCCCCATCACACATACTTACCTGCCTAGCGACGTCGCTGTGGCGGGCGAACCGCCTCATTTTTAACGGGAGGTTCATTCAGCGTTACAGCGGCGTCACTAAGCAGCCGCCCAATAGAAGTGGAGGGGCGGAGATGAGCGGCCGGAACATCCCGCCCACCTCCTTCCTTCCTCTTTGCCGATGTCTGCAGGTATGATGTGGTTCCTCGTTCCTGCGGTGTCACACATAGCGATGTTTGCTGCCGCAGGAACGACGAACAACCTGCGTCCTGCAACAGCAACAATATTTGAGATTAGAACGACGTGTCAACGATATCAACAATGCCGGATGTGCGTCACGAATTCCATGACCCCAATGACATCTCGTTAGCGATGTCGTTGCGTGTAAAGCGGCCTTAACTGTCTGATAGATGCCCTCCAAATTCCAATATACCGTGTAGACATGTCACAAATGTCTAAAGTGGGAAAATACCTTTTACTTTGGATCTGTTAGCATTATTGCAGTGCACTAATACATTATGCAGTGCATTAATACAGTAATATGTTAATTAGTCCTCTTAAATCTGATGAGATTGGTACACTTACCATGGAAATCAAAGTCAAAATGTCTGTCATTCTCAAATTTAAAACAGCATTTTATGAGTCCAGCGAGATCTAGACTTATAAACTCATTTTCAAAGCATTCAGGAATACATATATATGTATATATATACAGTGGCACAGTAAAGTTTGGGCACCCCTGGTTACAATTACTGTTTTTTGTGAACAGTCAGGCAAGTTGAAGATGAAATGATCTCTAAAAGGCAAAAAAGTTAAAGATGACACATTTCCTATGTATTTTAGGCAAAAGAAAAAAATGTATTTTCATCTTTCACATTTAGCAGCCCATTTGTGAGTCGTCTTACATGTACTACTCTTTTAAGGGAACATTTCACTGTTAGAGGGAAGAATGGATTCAATGAAATTTCAACTAATTTTTTGAAGCAAACATAACCCCATCAGTAAAAAAAACTGGGAAAAAAAGGATAATTCTCCTAAACACATGTCAACATCCACAATAGATGACCTCAAAAAGCTCAAGCTTAAAGTTTTACAATGACCCTCACAGTCCCCTTATCTGAACGGCATCGAAAATCTGTAGCTAGACCTCAAAAGAGCAGTGCATGCAAGACGAGCCAGGAATATGACCGAACTGGAAGACTTTTCCAAGGAAGAATTGGATGAATATACCACAAACAAGAATTGAAAGTCTCCTGGCTGGCTACAAAAAGCGGTTACAAGCTGTGATATTTGCCAAAGGGGATGCTACTAGGTACTAACCATGAAAAAACTAAAGAGAAAAATTCTATGAAAAATACCCTGAATAATAATGAATAAAATGCAAGTGCTTAATAACAGGGTACTTAGTATATACCGTACATTTTTGCAAAAACGTAAGAAGCCGTCCCACCTCGTCAAGGTGTACCCATCTGGGACGGTCCCTAACCAGCTAAAGTAAAAACAATTATATATACCTGACTTGTGTCTATCAAAAACTCCAATGTGAATGGTAACAAGTGGTCAGCTGGGTCCCAGATTAAATACACAGCAAAGTGGGAAGCAATTGGTTGTTCAGCCTCAGTATAAGGAGGGCTGTGCCCCCAACTTGCAATGAAGCAAGATCGCAGACAAAAACACCAAAAAACTCAGCTGTAACAAAAAAAAACAGTAAACATGCAACATTACAAGCATGTAAATGGCAGCCGCTAAGGTACTAACCATGCAGGGTGCCCAAAGTTTTACATCAGCCCATTTTCCTTTTTTGATTTAATAATGTAAAAGATATATACTTTTTTTGTTGCCTAAAATACAAAGAAAGGTGTCATCTTTAACTTTATGCATTTTAGAGATCATTTCATCTTCAACTTGCTTAACTGTTCACAATAACAATAATTTTGACCAGGGGTGCCCAAACTTTTGCATGCAATTGTATGTAGATTGTATCATGATATCTGGTAATAGATCCACTTTACCTACTTTTAGTTACTCCTCTTCCAAATATAGTTATGTAAAATTTGATATCAATACTTCTCAAAAAAAGTTATGAAAACTAAACAACACCCAAAAGCATAAAATAAAATATTGTTTAATCACTTTTTATGGTTGCCCAAAAAACGAGAATCGGGAACACTTTACTTACATGGACCATTATGCATCCTACCCTATGGGTAATAACCCAACTACTGTGAGATGGAGGAATAAAACAAGGATTTACCTTACTTTACCTCACTATGGACATGTTCCTGACAGTTTTGCAGCTGCACATAGCATTTATTCTGGTGGCCAGAATCTAGAGGTTCTGATCCATGGTGGGTGGAAGATATATGATGGGAACATAGAACAAATGTTAAACATGACATATTAATAACACACAGATCATTTGTAAAATAATTGAGAAAAAAGAATAGACAAAAATTACCCTCCTGAACATTGAAATTGTAACAATAATACAGAAAAGTTGTGGAATTATGGAAATCACAGGTTGGATAGAAACAACATTCTAAAAACACCTTGATTTATTCAGTATTGAGTATGAGTGTGGCACTCAGAAAAAAAAACAGCAAAACCTCCAAACTAGAGATGGGTGAATAGTAACTATTCGTGTTCAAATTATTCCTAACGAATCCCAAAGTCCTATTCCGGTATTCGTCATGAATAATGAACCTAATGCAAGTCAATGGGGAACCCGAGCATTTCTCTTGTGACGAATACTGGAATAGAACTCTGTAATCGGTAAACATTATCCGAACACGAATAGTTACTATTCTCCCAACTCTATTCAATGTATACAAAGAAAAATTTAGTGGAGCAAACATTTGCCATATTAATAAAAACTCAACAGGGCGTGTTACATATAGATTATAGAACCAGAATATGTAGCCAGAAGAAAGCAAAAGCTCCCTCACACAAATACCTAGCGAATAGGTATATACATACATACATACATACAGGGCTGTATTTACCATTAGGCATCCGTGGTCCGGTGCCTCGGGCGGCAGGTTGCGGGGTCGGCACCTTCTGGCAGCAAAAAAAAATAAAATATTATTATTTTTTTTTTTTTTTTTTTTACAGATCCTGTCCCCCTCCGTTAGACAGTCGATTAAATCCGCTGTGTTTTCGGAGGGGGGAGGGGGGAAGAGGCGCACCTCCTTTTATTTGTGTCCGCGTCAATTAAGACGCGAATGCAAACAAACTGCGGTCTCCGAGCACAGGGAGCTGATTGACCCTGGAACTGCCGACGCCTGCACTTCCGGGGTCACAGGCGCGCGACAATCCGCTCCTTCCTCTGTGCTGCGTCCACTGCTGTGTGGACATCACATGCAGAGCTCACAGCAGGACGCCACAATGGAAGCCGGTGTCAGAAGAAGATACTCACGTGAGCCAGGAAGATGGCGGCGGGCACTGGAGCAGGTAAGTGCTCGCAGAGCTGAAGATTCATAAGGAGCGTGGGGGTGTCTCTAATGCAGACCGGAGATCTGCGCATGCGAGGGGAGGCAGAGGCTGAGACTGGGGGGAGGCTGGAGGGAGGCAGAGGCTGAGACTGGGGGAGGCTGGAGGGAGGCTGAGGCGGAGACTGGGACAGACTGAGGCGGAGACTGGGGGAGAGAGGCTGATGCTGAGGGAAGATAGAGGCTGATGCTTGGGGAGACTGGGGGAGAGAGGCTGATGCTGAGGGAAGATAGAGGCTGATGCTGAGGGAAGATAGAGGCTGATGCTGGGGGAGAGAGGCTGATGCTGGGGGAGAGAGGGGCTAATGCTAGAGACAGAGGACAAGGGTTGAGGGATAGTGCAATAACAAAATCGATTGGGTGGGGGGAGTGTAAGGACTCAGAATAAGAGGGGGGCAGCATTGGGAGCTCATTATGGAGAAGGGGCAGCATGTGTGGGATCAGTATGGAGTGGAGCAATGTAGGGGAGTCAATATCAAGAGTGGAGTAGTGTGTGTGTGGGGGGGGGTCTCAGCATAAGCGTTAGTGTGGTGGTCTTAGCATGAGTGGGGCAACATGGAGGTGTCATTATGGAAGAGAGGAAGGGAAGGCAGCATTAGGAGCTCATGGAAAGGGGCAGCATGCATGGGACACTGAGGAGGGGGCAGCATGCATGGGACACTGTGAGGAGGGGGCAGCATGCATGGGACATTGTGAGGAGGGGGCAGCATGCATGGGACATTGTGAGGAGGGGACAGTATGCATGGGACATTGTCCTCACATCATGCTGCTCCCTCTTCGCAATGTACAGATCATATTTCATAATCGAGGAAGGTGTGGTGGGTATAACTTATAAGTGAGGACAGTGTGGTGTTTTAGTTTATTAGGGGCAGTGTGACAGTCACAGTATATAAGTGGGGACGGTGTGGTGGGAATATTTTATACTCATGCTATGTTTTGATGTGCCTGTGGTGATCCCCATTGGGGGGGTTAGTGCCCTTCATTTCTCATTGATACTTTTTAAAGTGTTTTACAGAGTAGAACTGCCTTAAACAGATGTCGTGTGCGAAAACTCAGTTTTATGTTATCACTAAGGGGCGCAACCACTTAAAGTGCCTAGGGCAGCATGAAGCCAAAATACAGCCCTGTATATATATATATTATATATATATATATAAACACGTCTTATTAAACGTCATAATAAGCAGAAGAGAGCAGTGATATACAGTAAGGCTAAAGCACAATTATGTAAGATCAGCAGAAGGCAGCAGCATATGGAGAGGATCATAAATTGTACAGCTCAGTGCAGGATCACCCATTATAGTGAATACCTTAGCAGGCAGAGGTGTACAGCGTTCTGGCAGGGTGCACTGACAGCATCTACCCCATGTTCCAAATTATTATGCAAATTGGATTTAAGTGTCATGCCGATTCATTTTTTTTTTCTCTTAAATGAAACTCATTGATGGAATTGTGATTCAGGGTTCTTTGGATCACTGAAATCAATCTCCGATACCTGTGATAATTAGTTTCCAGGTGAGCCCAATAAAAGGAAAACAGGATGTTCCACAGTATTAAGCAGGCCAGGGCCGTATTTGCCACTAGGCATCCGTGGTCCCGTGCCTAGGGCGGCACGTTGCGGGGGACGGCACTTTCTGGCAGCAAAAAAAAAAAAAAAAATTTTTTTTTTATTTTTTTTTTTTTTTTTTACATCCCCGCCCCCCGTCTCTCCCTCCGTTACACTCGGCTGTGTTCCGGGGGGGGGGTTGGGAGGGAGGAGAGGCGCACTTCTGCTGTCTATTTAAATACATGGCGGGCGCCAGGCATAGTGAGCTGACTAACCCCGGAAGTTCCATGGCCTGCACTTCCGGGGTCAGAGGCGCGCGGGCGCGACAGTCAGCTCACTGCCCCGTGCTGCAGCGTCCAATCCTGCAGATGACACATGCCGCGGAGGAGGACGCGTCTGCAGCTGGAGCAAGCCAGAAGAGGAGCCAGCCAGAGCAGGGAGGCGGGCACCGGAGCAGGTAAGGCAGAGCCTAGAATGTATGGGCTCCTTACAGGTTAGTTGATGATCGTTGCAAATTGCGATGCCTCTTTTTGTCCACTGTAATCATGCAAGGGGAGGCTGGGGGGAGAGAGGCTGAGGCTGGGGGAGGCTGGGAAGAGAGAGAGGCTGGGGGGAGGCTGGGAAGAGAGGGAGGCTTGGAAGAGAGAGAGGCTGGGGGGAGGCTGGGAAGAGAGAGAGAGGCTGAGGCTGGGGAGAGGCTGGGAAGAGAGAGGCTGAGGGGAGGCTGGGAAGAGAGAGAGGCTGAGGCTGGGAAGAGAGAGAGACTGAGACTGGGGGGAGGCTGGGAAGAGAGGCTGAGGCTGGGGGGAGGCTGGGAAGAGAGAGAGGCTAAGGCTGGGGGGAGGCTGGGAAGAGAGAGAGGCTGGGAAGAGAAAGAGGCTGAGGCTGGGGGGAGTCTGGGAAGAGAGGGAGGCTGAGGCTGGGGGGGAGAGGCTGAGGCTGGGGGGGAGGCTGGGGGGAGAGAGAGGCTAAGGCTGGGGGGAGAGAGAGGCTAAGGCTGGGGGGAGAGAGGCTGAGGCTGGGGGGAGAGAGAGGCTGAAGCTGGGGGGAGGCTGGGAGAAGAGAGGCTGATTCTGGGGGAGGCTGATGCTGAGGGAGGCTTGGAGGAGGGAAGCTGATGCTGAGGGAGACTTGGAGGAGGGAGGCTGAGGGAGGAGGGAGGCTGAGGCTGGGGGAGGAGGGAGGCTGAGGCTGGGGGAGGAGGGAGGCTGAGGCTGGGGGAGGCTGATGCTGGGGGAGGCTGAAAGGGTGAGGCTTGGAGGAGGGAAGCTGATGCTGAGGGAGGCTTGGAGAAGGGAGGCTGATGCTGAGGGAGGAGGGAGGCTGATGCTGGGGGAGGCTGGGAGGAGAGAGGCTGATGCTGGGGGAAGCTGGGAGGGTGAGGCTTGGAGGAGGGAAGCTGATGCTGAGGGAGGCTTGGAGGAGGGAGGCTGATGCTGAGGGAGGCTGATGCTGGGGGAGGCTGGGAGGAGGAAGGCTGATGCTGGGGGAGGCTGGGAGGAGGGAGGCTGATGCTGGGGGAGGCTGGGAGGAGGGAGGCTGAGGCTGGGAGGAGAGAGGCTGATGCTGGGGGAGGCTGGGAGGGGGAAGGTGAGGCTTGGAGGAGGGAGGCTGATGCTGAGGGAGGCTGGGAGGAGGGAGGCTGATGCTTGGGGAGGCTGGGAGGGGGAGGCTTGGAGGAGGGAGGCTGATGAGGAGGGAGGCTGATGAGGAGGGAGGCTGATGCTGGGGGAGGCTGGGAGAAGGGAGGCTGATGCTGGGGGAGGCTGATGCTGGGGGAGGCTGGGAGGAGGGAGGCTGATGCTGGGGGAGGCTGGGAGGAGGGAGGCTGATGCTGGGAGGAGGGAGGCTGATGCTGGGGGAGGCTGGGAGGAGGGAGGCTGATGCTGGGGGAGGCTGGGAGGAGGGAGGCTGATGCTGGGGGAGGCTGGGAGGAGGGAGGCTGATGCTGTGGGAGGCTGGGTGAGAGAGGCTGATGCTGGGGGAGGCTGGGAGGGGGAGGCTTGGAGGAGGGGGGCTGGGAGGAGGGAGGCTGATGCTGGGGGAGGCTGGGAGGAGGGAGGCTGATGCTGGGAGCAGGGAGGCTGATGCTGGGGGAGGCTGGGAGGAGAGAGGCTGATGCTGGAGGAGGCTCATGCTGGGGGAGGCTGGGAGGAGAGAGGCTGATGCTGGAGGAGGCTCATGCTGGGGGAGGCTGGGAGGAGAGAGGCTGATGCTGGAGGAGGCTCATGCTGGGGGAGGCTGGGAGGAGAGAGGCTGATGCTGGGGTAAGCTGGGAGCAGGGAGGCTGATGCTGAGGGAGGCTGGGGGGAGAGAGGCTGATCCTGGGGGACGCTGGGGGGAGAGAGGCTCATGCTGGGGGACGCTGGGGGGAGAGAGGTTGTTGCTGGGGGAGAGGCTGCTGCTGGAGGCGGGGGGAGAGAGGCTGCTGCTGGGGGAATGGGAGAGAGGGACCAATGCTAGAGACAGAGGACAAGGGTTGAGGGATAGAGCAATGACAATATCGATGGGGGGGAGTGTAAGGACTCAGAATAAGAGGGGGGCAGCATTGGGCGCTCATTATGGAGAAGGGGCAGCATGTGTGGGCTCAGTATGGAGTGGCACAATGTAGGGGGAGTCAATATCAAGAGTGGGGTAGTGTGTGTGTGTGTGTGTGGGTCTCAGCATAAGCGCTAGTGTGGTGGTCTTAGTATGATGAATGGGGCAGCATGGAGGTGTCATTATGGAAAAGAGGAAGGCAGCATTAGGAGCTCATGGAGAGGGGCAGCATGCACGGGACACTGTGAGGAGGGGGCAGCATGCATGGGACACTGTGAGGAGGGGGCAGCATGCATGGGACACTGTGAGGAGGGGGCAGCATGCATGGGACATTGTTAGGAGGGAGCAGCATGCATGGGACACTGTGAGGAGGGGGCAGCATGCATGGGACACTGTGAGGAGGGGGCAGCATGCATGGGACATTGTGAGGAGGGGGCAGCATGCATGGGACACTGTGAGGAGGGGGCAGCATGCATGGGACATTGTGAGGAGGGGGCAGCATGCATGGGACATTGTGAGGAGGGGGCAGCATGCATGGGACATTGTGAGGAGGGGGCAGCATGCATGGGACACTGTGAGGAGGGGGCAGCATGCATGGGACACTGTGAGGAGGGGGCAGCATGCATGGGACACTGTGAGGAGGGGGCAGCATGCATGGGACACTGTGAGGAGGGGGCAGCATGCATGGGACATTGTGAGGACGGGGCAGCATGCATGGGACACTGTGAGGACGGGGCAGCATGCATGGGACATTGTGAGGAGGGGGCAGCATGCATGGGACATTGTGAGGAGGGGGCAGCATGCATGGGACATTGTGAGGAGGGGGCAGCATGCATGGGACATTGTGAGGAGGGGGCAGCATGCATGGGACATTGTGAGGACGGGGCAGCATGCATGGGACACTGTGAGGACGGGGCAGCATGCATGGGACATTGTGAGGAGGGGGCAGCATGCATGGGACATTGTGAGGAGGGGGCAGCATGCATGGGACATTGTGAGGAGGGGGCAGCATGATGTGAGGTCAATGTGCAGATCATATTTCATAATTGAGGAAGGTGTGGTGGGTATAATTTATAAGGGAGGGCAGTGTGTAGTTTATTAGGGGCAGTGTCACAGTATATAAGTGGGAACGGTGTGGTGGGAATATTTTATACTCATGCTATGTTTTGATGTGCCCGTGGTGATCCCCATTGGGGGGGGGGGGGGTTAGTGCCCTTCGTTTCTCATTGATACTTTTTAGGCTATGTGCGCACGTTGCGCAAATACATGCAGTTACGCAGCATAACTGCATGCGTCCTGCGTCCCCTGCACAGTCTATGGAGATTGTGCAGGGGCCGTGCGCACATGGCGCTTTAGAGCGCACCGCTTCAGCTACTGCCGAAGCGCTGCGTAAAAAGAAGTGACATGTCACTTCTTTCCTGCGCTTTGCCGGCAGCTCCTGCTCTGTCTATGGCAGGAGCTGCAGGCAGAGCGCATGGAATCGGCACTCACTACGGACATTTTCTGCAGCGATTAGAAGCGCACATGTGCGCTTCAGATCGCTGCAGAAATTTCTGCAGTGAACTGTACGCAACGTGCGCCCATAGCCTTAAAGTGTTTTACAGAGTAGATCTGCCTTAAACACATGTCGTGTGCGAAAACTCAGTTTTACGTTGTCAATAAGGGGCGCGACCACTTAAAGTGCCTAGGGCAGCACGAAGGCAAAATACAGCCCTGAAGCAAGCCACAGTTTTCAAGTAACATGAGAAAGAAAAAGGATCTCTATGCTGCCAAAAAGCAACAAATAGTGCAATGCCTTGGACAAGGGATGAAAACATTAGATATTTCATGAAAACGTAAGCGTGATCCTCATACTGTGAAGAGATTTGTGGCTGATTCAGAGCACATACATGTTCGTGCTGATAAAGACAGAATGAGAAAGGTTTCTGCCAGGCAAGTTCATCGGATTAAGAGAGGAGCTGCTAAAAAGCCATTACAAACCAGCAAACAGATATTTGAAGCTTCTGGTGCCTCTAGAGTCCCTCAAACCTCAAGGTGTAGGATTCTTCAAAAGCTTGCTGTAGTGCATAAACCTACTATTCGGCCACCCCTAACCAGTGCTCACAAGCAGAAATGGTTGCAGTGGGCGCAGACATACATGAAGACTAATTTTCAAACAGTCTTGTTAACTGATGAGTGTCGAGCAACCGTGGATGGTCCAGATGGATGGACTAGTGGATGGTTGGTGGATGGCCACCATGTCCCAACAAAGCTGCGACATCAGCAAGGAGGTGGAGGAGTTTTGGGTTTGGTGTTTGGTGTTTTGGGCCGGAATCATGGGGAGAGATCTGGTAGACCCCTTTAAGGTTCCTGAAGGTGTGAAAATGACCTCTGCAAAGTATATAGAGTTTCTGACTGACAACTTTCTTCCATGGTACAAAAGCAGAAACATACCTTCAGGAGCAAAATCATCTTCATGCATGACAATGCACCATCTCATGCCTCTGTGTCATTGGCTGTTATGGGCATAAAAGGAGATAAACTCATGGTGTGGCCACCATCTTCCCCTGACCTCAACCCTATAGAGAATCTTTTGAGTATCATCAAGCAAAAAAATCTATGAGGGTGGGAGGCAGTTCACATCAAAACACCAGCTATGAGAGGCAATTCTGACATCATGCAAAGAAATTCAAGCAGAAACTCTCCAAAAACTCACAAGTTCAATGGATGCAAGAATTGTGAAGTGATATCAAAGAAGGGTTCCCATGTTAACATGTCACTTGGCCTGTTAGGATGTTTTGGATTTAAATAGCTTTTTTATTTCAGTAAATGTGACCTCCTAATTCTGCAAAGTCCACAAATGAGCATTTTCAGTTCTTTAAAACATAAAAAATGTTTAGAAACTCTACTGTGACTAATAATTTGGAACAGAGCATTTTGAGTTTTTTTTAATTTTGAAGATTATACTGTTATCATTGGGAGGTTTCCGATAAAATTCGATGTGTGCTCTAATGGGTGATGACTTTTATTTGACTGTCATTTGCACCGACCATTTAGGAAAATCAGAGAAAAATATAATTTGCATAATAATAATTTGGAACATCGTCTATAAACAGGGTTTATTCACATCATCATCAGTGTACCTGAGCTGAGACCCAGCGCCCTACAACTCACAAGCACAAGGCCTTAGGACAATTTGCCATGCTTTGATGGAGAGCAGATTGCTTTATTTGCAGCTGAATAAAACATTAGGAGCTGGAGACTTAAAAGGGTTTTCTCAAGTTGTACATACCTTCAGGAGTGCACCGATCCCCTGACACCCAGTTATCTGGATGTCGGGGATTGCGTGCTTCTGAAGATTTACCGTTCAGTTCAGACTGGCATGGTCGTTCTGCTGGTCAAAACTGAAAGCTCTCCCAAGATGCTAGCACAGGCAGATATGCATCTGCAGCATGGGAGTAACACAGGGGGACTGAAACTGGCCAGATCCAGCCAGCTTTAGAGCAGTACAAACAGGCTTTAAATCAAGGATAGAAAAACTCTGGCCTGAGGGAAGATAGATGATCTTTTCTCTGGCCCCCATGTAGATTCCCGGGGACGACAGTGCACAAGTCAGCGCCTGCATTTTGTAAGTCGCAGGCCCTTTAAATAGATAATAAAACAAGCGCACTATGAGAAGCACCCGTGGAATCCTTTTAGCGTTTAAAAAAATTAGAATTGCTCACCTTTGTTGGTTGTGCGCCCCCGCACAACTTCAGTGAAGGCTAATCAGTCTGGAGTTCCTCCGAACAGATCCTATGTCCAGGCTTCCAACATCCAGATTGTGGGTATCGTTGTCGGCTACTGATTTCCACCGGCACCATGGAAATCAGGTTCTTGTTCCTCTCTCCTCCAGCTAACCAGCTGGATTTTTTGATATGTCAGCAGGTCCTTTGCTGCTAATACCGATTCCCAAATATCCTTTTTGCGCTATATTAGACCGAAATAATTATCCATTTACCGCAGGCCCTTTAAATGAGCCTTATGCTAAGGCGATCCCTACTGAATACTGTGGTGCATGCAATGAAGAATGACACCAAACGCTGCCCACTGGCAGGATATAATATATGGGTTAGCGCACTCTGCCTTCCAGAGACAGTCTTTGTCCCACTGACGACAGCAGCAGCAGCCCCAGCTTCTCCAGTAATGTTTATGCCCCCAGCCTCTCCAGTAATGTATATGCCCCCCAGCCTCTCCAGTCATGTATATTCCCCAGCCTCTCCTGTGATGGATAATGGGTGAAATAAACATTGAATAAGTCACCAATTTTAGATAAAAATAAATATATTTCTTAAAGTACTATAAACATGAATTTCTCACCAGATGTTGGTAACAACCCATCCAATCCATACAGGCAAAGAAATCAAACCATAAGTGTCCATAAATGAATAATGAAAAAAACTGATGGCCCTTACTAACAAACAGGTGTGAACAGGTGCATACAGAACATGAAACACATTAACAAATAACCAGCTGCACTCTGAAATACTAAGGCATGCAAACATTGAATACCAAAATTTGGACATGCATTACTGCTAAGGAAATAAATTAAAATAAATTAAAAATTGAGACACTTTGAACATAAAAAGGCTGGTTTTATGTGAGCCCAGCAGCCAGAGTCAAGGCATATTTCTTTTTGCAGGGTCCTTACCTAAAACACCTCTCTCTGGGCTGAAAAAGCCTACAATTTTATGGGCGGGCAGAATAGGAAATTAAAAATCACCTTAAGCCTGGTGTGAAAGGAGTGCTCAGTCAGAAGGCGCGACCCTATAATCTAAAATAAAAAAAACTGATGGCCCTTCCTAACAGACAAGTGTGAACAGGTGCAAACCTAAGAAATAAACTAACAAACAGCTGCACTCTGAAATGCTAAGGCATGCAGACAGTGAATACAGGAATTTAGACATGCATTACTGCTAAAGGGATCAATTAAAAAATTGAGACTCTTAGATGCATAATGAACATAAAACATAATTTAGCAATGCGCTGTTCACACTTGTCTGTTAGGAAGTGCAGTCAGTTTTTTTCATTTTGGATTATAAGGTCATGCCTTCTGACTAAGCACTCCTTTCCCACTAGCTTAAGACATCCTTTAATTTCCTAATAGCAAGTTCCTGCCCACCAATAAAATTGCAGGATTTTTTAGCCGAGAGAGAGGCATTTTAGATAGGGATCTACCCAGGGCCAGATTAAGGTTGGTGGGGGCCCCTGGGCAGAAAATCTGGTGGGGGCCCCATAACGTTAACATTTTTAGCCATAACAGTAGAGCACGAACCGTAGCATTTAGATATAAATGCAATGAACATTTATCTTATCCTGTTCTGCCACATTCAGATTTACAGTACTACAATACAGATACAGTCCAGGATAAATCACAGCTGTCCACTTACACACAGAAAGTAGAGTTAAGGCTGCTTTACACATTCGATCTCGTATGCGATCGCACACGCCCCCATCGTATGTGCGGAACAGGCAATTTGTTGCCCGTGTCACACAAACGATTAACCCCCGTCACACGTACTTACCTTCCAAATGACCTCGCTGTGGGCGGCGAACATCCACTTCCTGAAGTGAAAGGGACGTCACACAGCGGCCGGCCAATAGAAGCGGAGGGGCGGAGATGAGCGGGACGTAAACATCCCGCCCACCTCCTTCCCTCCGCATTGCCGGCGGGACGCAGGTAAGCTGTGTTCATCATTCCCGGGGTGTCACATGGAGCGATGTGTGCTGCCTTAAGAACGATGAACAAAGACGTTCAATTTTTAGAAAATGAACGACGTGTATGCAATCAACGTTTTAACGCACAATCAGGGTCGCACGTAGCGGTCACACACTACAATATCACTAACAATGCCGGATGTGCGTCACTTACGACGTGACCCCGCCGACACATCGTAAGATATATTGTAGCGTGTAAAGCCCGCTTTTGTCACATATTTTTTATTGATCCCAATGTTAAGGCAGCCAGGGCCAGCTCCAGGGTTTTGTGGCCTCCGGGTGAGTCTCAGTGGACCCCATCCACACACAGACACGCACATACACATACAGGCATGCGTATATACATATTTGAAGACAAATTCAGAAAAATACATATAAACAGACAAATATATGGACAATCATATACACTGACATACATGCAGACACAGACGCATTAGGGCTCGTGCGCACGTTGCGTAATTACATGCATTTACGCTGCGTATAGCACTGCAGTGTAAATGCATGCGTCCTGTGTCCCCTATACAATCTATGTAGATTGTGCATGATACGTGCACCCATTGCTTTTATGAACGCAGTGATTTGGGTGCTAAAATGTTGACCCAAATCCGTGCGTTCATAAAATGAGCATGTCAATTATTCCGTGCGCTATGGATGCAGCTCCCGCTCTGTCTATGGTGGGGGCAGCAGCCAGAGCGCAGGAAATTGGCTTTTTTTGTACAGAAAAACTGAATCCATTATGCAGTGTTTCTGCAGCGATTTGACGCGCACATGTGCTGTCAAATCGCTGCAGAATATTCAGCAGTTACGTGCGCATGAGCCCTTACAGGTATTAATATGGGAAAGTCGCCAGCAGCCTCACTCGCCTCTCCTGCTTGTTTCCGTCCAGCTCCTTCAGGACATGTGGCTGTTTCACGATGGCTGTCACTAACACACATGACTGCACACTGACAGCACTGCTGTATATACATCACAAGAGGGGCTGGGGGCTACAATATATACATTACAGGAGGGGCAGGGGGCATAGACGTTACTGGAGTGGCAAACAGCTCTGGTGGTGTACTCATCACTGCGATGGGTGACATAGCGCTCTGGGGAACCCATATAGTTCTGGGGGGGGCGCACAGACTGCTCTAATTCATATATACACACACAGTACTGCTTCTTACACACACATCTCTGACACACACACACACACACACACACACACACTACAATGCACCCCCCATCACCCCCTACACACACACACAATACAATGCACCCCCCATTACCCCTACACACACACACACACACACACAATACAATGCACCCCCCATTACCCCTACACACACACGCACACACAATACAATGCACCCCCCATTACCCCTACACACACACACACAATACAATGCACCCCCCATTACACACACACACACACACAATACAACCCCCATTACCCCTACACACACACACACACACACAATACACCCCCCAATACCCCTACACACACACACACACACACAATACAATGCACCCCCCATTACCCCTACACACACACACACACACAATACAATGCACCCCCCATTACCCCCCCCCCACACACACACACAATACAATGCACCCCCCCATTACCCCTACACACACACACACACACAATACAATGCACCCCCCATTACCCCTACACACACACACAATACAATGCACCCCCCATTACCCCTACACACACACGCACACACAATACAATGCACCCCCCATTACCCCTACACACACACACAAATACAATGCACCCCCCATTACCCCTACACACACACACACACACACACACACACACACACACACACACACAATACAATGCACCCCCCATTACCCCTCCCCACACAATACAATGCACCCCCCATTACCCCTCCCCACACACAATACAATGCACCCCCCATTACCCCTCCCCACACACAATACAATGCACCCCCCATTACCCCTCCCCCTACACACACACACACACACACACAATACAATGCACCCCCCCATTACCCCTCCCCCTACACACACACACACACAATACAATGCACCCCCATTACCCCTCCCCCCACACACAATACAATGCACCCCCCATTACCCCTCTCCCCACACACAATACAATGCACCCCCCATTACCCCTCTCCCCACACACAATACAATGCACCCCCCATTACCCCTACACACACACGCACACACAATACAATGCACCCCCCATTACCCCTACACACACACACACACACACACACACACAAATACAATGCACCCCCCATTACCCCTACACACACACACACACAATACAATACACCCCCCATTACCCCTACACACACAATACAATGCACCCCCCATTACCCCTCCCCACACACAATACAATGCACCCCCCATTACCCCTCCCCACACACAATACAATGCACCCCCCATTACCCCTCCCCACACACAATACAATGCACCCCCCATTACCCCTCTCCCCACACACAATACAATGCACCCCCCATTACCCCTCTCCCCACACACAATACAATGCACCCCCCATTACCCCTACACACACGCACACACAATACAATGCACCCCCCATTACCCCTACACACACACACATACAATGCACCCCCCATTACCCCTCTCCTCACACACAATACAATGCACCCCCCATTACCCCTACACACACACACACAAACACACACACACAATACAATGCACCCCCCATTACCCCTACACACACACACACAAACACACACACACAATACAATGCACCCCCCATTACCCCAACACACACACACACAATACAATGCACCCCCCATTACCCCCCCCCACACACACACACACACACACACACACAATACAATGTACCCCCCATTACCCCTACACACACAATACAATGCAACCCCCATTACCCCTCCCCACACACAATACAATGCACCCCCCATTACCCCTCCCCACACACACAATACAATGCACCCCCATTACCCCTACACACACACACACACACACACACAATACAATGCACCCCCATTACCCCTACACACACACACAATACAATGCACCCCCCATTACCCCTCCCCACACACACAATACAATGCACCCCCCATTACCCCTCCCCACACACAATACAATGCACCCCCCATTACCCCTCCCCACACACACACAATACAATGCACCCCCCATTACCCCTCCCCACACACACACAATACAATGCACCCCCCATTACCCCTCCCCACACACACAATACAATGCACCCCCCATTACCCCTCCCCACACACACAATACAATACACCCCCCATTACCCCTCCCCCTCCCCCACACACACACACAATACAATGCACCCCCATTACCCCTCCCCCCACACACAATACAATGCACCCCCATTACCCCTCCCCCCACACACAATACAATGCACCCCCCATTACCCCTCTCCCCACACACAATACAATGCACCCCCCATTACCCCTCTCCCCACACACAATACAATGCACCCCCCATTACCCCTCTCCCCACACACAATACAATGCACCCCCCATTACCCCTCTCCCCACACACAATACAATGCACCCCCCATTACCCCTCTCCCAACACACAATACAATGCACCCCCCATTACCCCTCTCCCCACACACAATACAATGCACCCCCCATTACCCCTACACACACACGCACACACAATACAATGCACCCCCCATTACCCCTACACACACACACACACACACACAAATACAATGCACCCCCCATTACCCCTACACACACACACACACACAATACAATACACCCCCCATTACCCCTACACACACAATACAATGCACCCCCCATTACCCCTCCCCACACACAATACAATGCACCCCCCATTACCCCTCCCCACACACAATACAATGCACCCCCCATTACCCCTCTCCCCACACACAATACAATGCACCCCCCATTACCCCTCTCCCCACACACAATACAATGCACCCCCCATTACCCCTCTCCCCACACACAATACAATGCACCCCCCATTACCCCTCTCCCCACACACAATACAATGCACCCCCCATTACCCCTCTCCCCACACACAATACAATGCACCCCCCATTACCCCTACACACACACGCACACACAATACAATGCACCCCCCATTACCCCTACACACACGCACACACAATACAATGCACCCCCCATTACCCCTACACACACACACACACACACACAAATACAATGCACCCCCCCATTACCCCTACACACACACACACACACACAATACAATACACCCCCCATTACCCCTACACACACACACACACACACACACACACAATACAATACACCCCCCATTACCCCTACACACACAATACAATGCACCCCCCATTACCCCTCCCCACACACAATACAATGCACCCCCCATTACCCCTCCCCACACACAATACAATGCACCCCCCATTACCCCTCCCCACACACAATACAATGCACCCCCCATTACCCCTCTCCCCACACACAATACAATGCACCCCCCATTACCCCTACACACACACGCACACACAATACAATGCACCCCCCATTACCCCTACACACACACACATACAATGCACCCCCCATTACCCCTCTCCTCACACACAATACAATGCACCCCCCATTACCCCTACACACACACACACACACACACACACACAAATACAATGCACCCCCCATTACCCCTACACACACACACACACACACACAATACAATGCACCCCCCATTACCCCCCCCCCACACACACACACACACACAATACAATGCACCCCCCATTACCCCTACACACACAATACAATGCAACCCCCATTACCCCTCCCCACACACACAATACAATGCACCCCCATTACCCCTACACACACACACACACACACACACAATACAATGCACCCCCATTACCCCTACACACACACACACACACACACACAATACAATGCACCCCCCATTACCCCTCCCCACACACACAATACAATGCACCCCCCATTACCCCTCCCCACACACAATACAATGCACCCCCCATTACCCCTCCCCACACACACACACAATACAATGCACCCCCCATTACCCCTCCCCACACACACACAATACAATGCACCCCCCATTACCCCTCCCCACACACACAATACAATGCACCCCCCATTACCCCTCCCCACACACACAATACAATACACCCCCCATTACCCCTCCCCCTCCCCCCACACACACACACAATACAATACACCCCCCATTACCCCTCCCCCTCCCCCCACACACACACACAATACAATGCACCCCCATTACCCCTCCCCCCACACACAATACAATGCACCCCCATTACCCCTCCCCCCACACACAATACAATGCACCCCCATTACCCCTCCCCCCACACACAATACAATGCACCCCCCATTACCCCTCTCCCCACACACAATACAATGCACCCCCCATTACCCCTCTCCCCACACACAATACAATGCACCCCCCATTACCCCTCTCCCCACACACAATACAATGCACCCCCCATTACCCCTCTCCCCACACACAATACAATGCACCCCCCATTACCCCTCTCCCCACACACAATACAATGCACCCCCCATTACCCCTCTCCCCACACACACACACACACAATACAATGCACCCCTCATGACCTCTCCCCCCACACACAATACACCCTCCATTACCCCTCCCCCCCACACACAATACAGTGCACCCTCCATTACCCCTCCCTCCACACACAATACAATGCACCCTCCATTACCCCTTCCCCCCACACACAATACAATGCACCCCCCATTACCCCTCCCCCCACACACAATACAATGCACCCCCCATTACCCCTCCCCCCACACACAATACAGTGCACCCCCCATTACCCCTCCCCCCACACACAATACAATGCACCCTCCATTACCCCTCCCCCCACACACAATACAACCCTCATCACCCCCTACACACACAAATTACACTGCTCCATCCCTACACACTCCTGCCTTCCCCCCATCCCTCGGAATACAGTGCTCCTCCTCTGCCTGTCACAGAGCTGTGTTCCTTCACAAATGTTCCCCGTTGTGTCCTCTGCCCCTCCTCACTCATCCCCATTAATTACACCTGTCTCTTCAGCTCCTTCATGGAGCGCTCGCTTCCTCATGTCCCCAGTGTGGCGCCGGCAGCACTGTGATGACGCCAGCAAGGTGCTGATCTCATCACGTTGCTGCACGTCGGGGGCGGGGCCCAGTCCCGGTGCGCTGTTCAAATGTATTTACGTCTGAAAGACGCAAATACATTTGAATAGGAACGGAAACAGGAAGCTGCGGTCATTGGCTCTGCTGCGCTCCTCTGCAGTGTACATGCCGGCACACAGCAGAGCCGGCGCACAGCAGAGCCGGCACACAGCAGAGCCGGCACACAGCAGAGCCGGCACACAGCGCGCTGCCTCCTGCTCCTGCTAGTGTGCCTGGCATTGTAAGGAGCGCAGCGGGGACAGCAGACAGCGGCCCACCACACCGTGCCCCTGCTTCTAGGTACGGCCGCAGCACATAGCAGGGAGCATTAGCACACCTCTGACCCCGGAAGTTCAAGCGGCCGCTGGTACTTCCGAGGTCAATCAGTGTCCTGTGCCCGCAGTTTGTTTTTGCGTCTTAACGACGCAGATGCAAATAAATAGCGGTGCCCCCCCCGAAAACACAGCTGATTTATTAGACTGTCTTTACGGAGGGGGAGAGGGTGTGAAAAAAAAAAATGCTGACAGGTGCCTAGTGCCAAGTATGGTGGGGGCCCCCTTAGAAGCTCTTTTGGTGGGGGCCCCTGGGCTCCAGCCCCGCCTGCCCCGCCTATAATCCGGCCCTGGATCTACCAAAAAGAGATATGGGTTGACACTTGGTGCTAGGCTCATATAAAACTGGCCTTTTTATGCAATTAGTTTCTCAATTTTTAGAATTATTTCCTTAGCAGTAATGCATGTCCAAATTCCTGTATTCAATGTTAGCATCCTTAGAGTTTCAGAGTGCAGCTGTGACACAGGGGAAAAGTATTGAACACATGAAGATAGAGAGGTGCAAATAGCTATGGAAAGTCATGACGACAGCAGCTGAAATTTATCAGTAATTAAAAAGCAACCCTGCCACTTATTGAAAAATAAAATCAGCTCATTCATCTGATGGCCTATAAAAATGTGTTTCATTACCAAGGTGCCACACAAGAAACATCGCATGATTGGCAAAACCAGTAAGCTGGTTACAGAATGCCATTGGTCACAGAATTCCTAAACTACTGAAGGTACCATTGAACAGTGTTGAGGCCAGAATTTGGAAGGGTAAAGAACATCATTTCACTATAAACCGGTCACGACCAGGTGCTCCCCGCAAGATTTCAGACAAAAGAGGGAAAATAATTCTCAGAACAGGTGTCCAAGAGCTAAGGGCCACCTCTGGAGAGCTAAAAGAAGATCTGTAATCAGCAGGTACAATTGTTTCAAAGAAAACAATAAATAATGAACTCAACCTTCATAGCCTGTATGCACGCTCACAACGCAAGACTCCACTGATGAACAAAAAGCATGTTCTAGTGTGTTTAAAGTTTGCTCAACAACATTTAGACAAGCCTGTGAAATACTGGGAGAATATAGTCAGTTGACTCCAAAAATGAACTCTTTGGATGCCATAATACACACCATGCCAACAGTGAAGTTTGATCACACATCATGGTGTGGGGTTGTTTTTCAACATACAGCAAACTTCCTACGATTGAAGGAAGGATGAATGGTTAAATGTAATGAGACATTCTTGATAAAAATCTTCTGCCATCTAATAGGATGATGAAAATGAAATGAGGGTGGACATTTCAGCAAGACAATGATGCCAAACACAGAGCCAAGGAAACTTGGTTTCCGAGAAAGAAAACAAAGCTGCTAGAATGGCTCAGGTGCTCACCTGACCTGAATCCAACAGAAAATTTATAGAAAGAACTAAAGCAAAGAGCTTATAGAAGGAGCTCATGGAACCTTCAGGATTTAAAGATTGTTTATGTAGAAAGAAGAAATGGCACTTCCTTGTAGGGATATCAAGAGAAATAGGGGTGCTCTTCAGGTTCCAAAGCCGTACAATGTAATTAAACAAGGCACTCCCAAGCTTGAAAGTGAGGCAAGTTTATTCAATGTGCATGAAAAATAACGTTTTCGGTCAACTACGGACCTTCCTCAGTTGCACATTAGTGGAGTGGACTGGAGGCATAGGATGGCGTGAAGCGCCGTATCCATCGCTGCATGGGGGCTGCCATGAAATGGGGCCCCCATTTAATTACATTAAAGATTGTTTATGTGAAAGAATGGGCTAAAATCCCACCTGAGCAAAGCATACAACTAGTTTCTCCATACAGGAGGTGTCTTGAACCCATAATTACCAACAAATTCTTTTGTACAAAGTATTAAATCAATTTCAAAAAGCATGTTCAATACTTTTTCCGTGTCATTTTTCATTATTACTGATAACTTATTTAAGTTTGCTTTCTTTGCCTGTGTGGATTGGAGAAATTCATGTCAATAGCACCTTTAGAAATATATTTACTTAGAAAATTGGTGGTATGTTCAATATTTATTTCATCAGCTGTATATAACCCCACCATGTGATGTATATGCCCAAACATCTCCTGTGATTTATACGCCCCAGCATTTCCTGTGATATAGACCGCTCAGCATATCCTGTGTTGTATATGCCCCAGCTTCTCCTGTGATGTATATGCTCTAACCCCTCCTGTGATGTATATGCCCCAGCATCTTCTGTTATGTATATACCCCAGCATCTTCTGTGATGTATATGGCCCACCCATATACATCACCCACTGTGATGTATATTACTCAGCCTATACTGTGTATCCTAGTGTCTCCAGTGATGTATATGTCCTATCCGCTCCTGTGATGTATATGCCCCACCCTCTCCTGTGATGTATATGCCCCAGCATCTCCTGTGTTGTATATGGCCCAGCCATGTCCTGTGATTTATATTGCCCAGCCATCTCCTGTGATGTATATGAACCAGACTTCTCCTGTGATGTATCTCCTGTGATTATATGGCCCAGTTTTCTCCTGTGATCTATATGGCCCAGCTTTCTCCTGTGATGTATATGGCCCAGCCTTCTCCTGTGATGTATATGCTACAGCCCCAGCATCTGCTATGCAATGTATATGCTGCACTCCCAGAATCTTCTATGTCAGTGTATCCTAGGTGATGTATATGCAACAGTGCCAGTGTGTCTTATGTGATGTACATACAGCAGACCCAGTGTATCCCATGTGACATATATACAGCCTTGAAACACCGTGTGACAATAGTGCTATAAGCGTTGGTGCCTCTGGAATAGAGAAAATCTAACAAGGGCAAGCTAGTGGCTTGGCTTCACCAATTGGTGCTGAAGTGCCTGTTTTAAATTTGGCATCCCATTTCTTAACTGTGATCTCCCAATGTCTGCGACATATCACCATGAATATCCTTTGTGGACTTTTCTTGCAAAAACAAGAATTTTATCACTCCTCTGCTCTCAGTTGCAGTGAATATCGCATTAGACTCCGCCATTTAGATTTCCCGCGTGCGTAGAACACTGATGCCATAAGATTCAAACACAAAATTTTGAAAACATATATTAGACACAAAAGGCTTTCATGTGATGTAACATTTGTTACCATAGAAACAAAAAAAACATCACAAAGCCAAAGACTTATCAGCAGCCCCTCGTAATTCTTGGATTTAAGGTAAAAGCTTGAAAATTGCAAAGTTTTAAATTTGTTTGCTAAATTTTTAATATTTTCACAAATATACACAAAAAATATCGTCTTAAATTTACAAATATCATTAACTACAATATGTCACAAAAAAAGAACAATCTTAGAATCACTGGGATCCGGTGAAGCGTTTCAGAGTTATAACCTGAAACAGAATTGAAAAATAATGGCCTGGTTATGAAGCTAAAATCCATCCTCTGGGGTAAAGGGGTTAAAGTGTTTATGTGCTGCCGCCGCGACAGCCCACGGGCTGCTCGGATCCGGATCCGCAGTGGCTCGAGGGGTCTCCGGACCCGAGGTTGGGTCGCGCGGCTACTCGAAAATAAAAGGGGGCATGGAAAGGGTGGATTTGGATAATGTTCGTGACGCCACCCACGGTTCGTGGTAAAAATGGGGATACCACCGCTGCTGTGTTTAGGGGAGATGGGAGCGCCCGGGAGCGATGGAATGGCAGCAATTGATGTTAACCCCTCCGTGGGCAGGGGAAGGTATCCCGGGGCTCGGTGAAGGCAGGCTGGGGACCTGTTGGGAGCAAAGGGGCACCACGTACTCACACAGTCCAGAGATGCTGACACTGACACCGGGTAAACCAAAGTCTTGAACGCCCTGCAGCCTTAGTCCAAGCACGGTGGGTCCGTGTCCTTTTGGCATTGCTGGTAGGTCTGAAGCCTTGTCCCTTGGCACTGTGTTTACACTTGGTGGCTCCCTTTCGCCTAGGACTACTTGGGTCCCACTCACCTGCGTGGCTAGCAGGGTGAGCTTGCTCTCAGGGTTCATGCGTGGGATCTTATGGACAGTTTTGGGAAGTCCTATCCCTATGGTTGCGTTATTACTCTGGAGCGGGTGGAGAGCGGTTCGTGAAGATTTCGTTCCAGGTTGGGTGAATTACTGGGCTGCGTGAAGCTACTTCCCAGCCTAGGGTCTGCGTACCCCGTCGTGCCCAGGCCCCTGCCCGGCTGTAGCACAAGGCCGCCGGTGTGCCCTCCGTGGCGGCATCGTGCCCCCTGTCACTACTCCCTGCGACCGGGGTTCCAGCTCCTTCCAGGCCAGACCAACGTCCGGCACCTGGGACTGTTACAGGAGCCCAGCTCCGCAGCGTAACCTTTCCTGTCACCGCTCACTGGCACTTCTCTCCAACTACTCCTCTCTCTCTCCTGACACTTCTGGCCCTCCTTGTACCATCCCTCCATCTGGGTGGCCCTATTCCCCTCAGGCTACCCAATGGGTGTTTGGTGGGTGTGGTGCAGAGTGTTCCTCAGGATTTGTGTATACCTGTTCTTAGCAACACCAAAGGGACAGGACCCGTAACCAAGGAGGAGTGGGTACCATGCAGTAGGGCACATTGCACAGCACCCTTGTGACGACCTGATAGGCCAGGGCATCACATTTACAAAACAATAAAATAATAATAATGCCCATTTCCTGATAACTCATGACTGTGTATTCAATAATTTTCCAAGCTTTATACCAACTAAAAATATTTGTCACTAGCTCATTTTAAGGGATGAGTACACTTCTGCGAATATCTGGGTAACGAATGGGCTAGGTATGCAATAAAGCCGTATAAAGTGTGATATTATAAAGTCTATACACACAGACTTTGTATTTATGAAGGAAGGGATTTCCACATAGAGCCATTCTTCCGATACTAAAACTTACTGGTAAATTTATTCCGGCAGCTAAATAGGAAAGGATTCTTGACAGTTAGAGCAACCAGACCGTGGAATGCCCTATTGCAAGAAGTAGTAATGACAGATACTATAACCAGGGCCGGCCTTAGCCTGAATGGAGCCCTGTGCAAAACTGCCCTTTGGTGCCCCCCTACTGATTTTGTACCCAGTTTCCAGGAAACAAACGAGGACCAGAGGCCATTTTTTTTTTATATCCTAACAAAATTGATTTTTTCAAATGTACAATAAAGTCCTCCAGATTTGTGCTGGAGAATCTGATTCTCAATCCACATTAATTCCACCACATCTCGTACATGCTGTATGCCTGGATATTACATTATGGATGGTACATATGGATCCCCCCAATGGGGCGCACATGTATCTGGAGAATGAGGTGCTGCTGCTCTTTGTGGAGAGATGATATAAATTCCTATACACTTAGAGCGGCGCAGGTCGTGGCCCCATTGGTGGGATCAACATCTACTATACAAATCCTGAGGATAAATGCACCGGATGATAGCAGACAAGGCACCATAGAGCCGGCGGCCAATGCTGTGTGTACGCCGGACCAAAAAGTCCAAAATACAGATGTTAAAGGGGAATGTACGAAATTAGAAAACAATCTCTGCTTTCTACATAATAAAGAGTCCTCAGGTTATATGTGTCGCTGCCTCTCAGCTAAAATGACCTGAACAGACTGAGGTGCAGTACCACATACACACCATAAGAACCGGGGGCGCTGTGTATGTGTGACTGCCTCTCAGCTAAAATGACCTGAACAGACTGAGGTGCAGCACCACATACACACCATGAGGGAGGGGCACGGTGTATGGAAGAACTACGGCATATATATTGTAATCCCTTTATTTACCAGACTGGGCACACCCCATTTGGAAATGCTGCAAATAATTTTGTTGGAAAATTTGTAAGATAAATCCACACCGAATAATGTAATATTCTCTAGAACTTCATAATGCACACCTCAGCTGCTGCAGAACCTCAAAATACACACCTGAGATGCTATATAACCTCATTATACACATCTCAGCTGCTGAAAAATCTCATAATTCACCTCAGTTACTTCAGAACCCCATAAGACACACCTCAGCTGCTGCAGAACCCCATAATACACATCTCAGCTGCTGCAGAACCCCATAATATACAACTCAGCTGCTGCAGAACCCCATAATACACACCTCAGCTGCTGCAGAACCCCATAATACACATCTCAGCTGCTGCAGAACCCCATAATACACACCTCAGCTGCTGCATAACCCCATAATACACACCTCAGCTGTTGCAGAACCCCATAATACACATCTCAGCTGCTGCAGAACCCCATAATATACAACTCAACGGCTGCAGAACCCCATAATACACACCTCAGCTGCTGCAGAACCCCATAATACACACCTCAGCTGCTGCAGAACCCCATAATACACATCTCAACGGCTGCAGAACCCCATAATACACACCTCAGCTGCTGCAGGACCTCATAATACAACTCAGCTGCTGACGATGCATTACATTGATAGCCTTAATGTTGTTATGAACGCCATTCTAAGTTCACACAAGACATCTTTTGTAGCATTTTTGAGGTCACACAGATGCCCCTGCATGCATTTCCTCCTCCCAGCAAAGTCTATGGGATTTCTCTTTTGCTGTCCACACTGGTCATCTTTTGTTGGCTGCATCTTGGCTGTGTTTTTGAAGATGCAGCATGTCAGTTCTTTTTGCGTTTTCGTTTTTGAACCCTTCCAGTCAATAGATTAGACTTAAAAACCGCATTGGGCAAAACGCGGTAAAAATGTGTCAAAAACACATTGCGTTTTTTTATGCATTTTTGCCGCGGTGCGTTTTTAGTGCATTCTTGGGACAAAAACACTGCATATTTGTGGTATAAAAGATGCCCCGTGTGAACATCCCCTAAACCATTCCATGTGATGTGCAGACGGCAGTGACGCCATGTAACATATGAGACTCCACTGTTATTTTCTACCAGGTGAGGAATCTGACAGCTGATTCCTGCACGACCCCCGCGTGGAAGGAATCAGAGACCGGCTCCATTATTGCAGTCGTGTATATTTTACTCTGATGCTTCCACATTTCAGATAAAACAAATTTTATCTCTGCCGAGGACGATGCAGTCAGATGAGGAGCCCGGGAGGCCAGTGCCCAATGGCGTCTCCCTGCTCTGCTGCACATTGACTGGTCGAACCCACAAAATGTGTAATACACACTGTTAGGATTTAATTTGCCAATGAAATCACTCACAAGTGATTTGCAGACTCGGGGTCATCTGCTGAATGACGTCTCCTCCTGCGTCGCTCATTGTTATCATTTTCAATTTGAGAGAAACAGGAGGAGACGTCATTCGGCAGATGACCACACATTGCAAATCGCATGTGAGTGATCAGGTGACAACTACTCGAATCAGCAAGTGAAATCCTAACAGAGCGCATATTACACACCTTTAGGATATGGCAGGTCAATATTCAGAATTACATTACATTACACACTATACGTGACATGTACAGGGCATATGTAGGGTGTATAATCTAATATATAAAGCTGAGTGTGTGTGTGTGTGTGTGTGTGTCCGTCCGTCCAATAAAGGAATTTGCACCGTCACATTTACAATCATGAAATGTGACCCAGGGAACGTCACAGACTATGTTTGATGAGAATTTTTAACCCCGCACTTTACAGTGATTCGCCGCAAAAACCTGCTTACACTAAAATCAATGGCGCTGGGAACTACGGGTCATTAATAACACTCTGCACTGCTCTGTGCACGGCTTCCGGTCGGGTCCCCGATGTCGGTTCCAGCGGGCTCCAACCCTGCCCCGGTCCACCTCGGTTTGCCGAGCTGTCTTCCCGTCTCCTGCTAGCTACGGGCCCACGGTCTGCCACCTAGCCAATGTGTCAGGGCTCCGACCCTGACACCTGTCAGTTCAGCCTCAGGCCTATAGCACAGGCCTGGACTCACTCCACTCCACTCCACAGCTAAACTTCAACTCCTGTTTTTCCTGACCTGGGCTCTCCAGACCCCTAGGTGGGCGTTTCCTTCCGTCTGGTCTCGCCCACTCATGTGGCTGTCTTTTCCTGGGGGAGGTGACTAGGGTTTCTGGTTGGCTGTGTGTAACCTAGGTGATGGAAGGGTGTTATGCGGGGGCCTAAGTGTGACTACCTGACCCGTCAGGGCGTCACAACAACACCTCCGCTCACACTGCACAAGTGATCAAGGCAAAACTGGCAGAGCTAGGTTTGCAGCTGGTTGACCACCCACCTTATTCACCAGATCTAGCTCCCTCCAACTATCATCTGTTTCCAAACCTGAAGAACTACCTCAAGGGTATCAAATTTCACACCATTTCTGATGCCATGGCTGGTATGGATGTCTGGTTTGAGGCACAACCGAAATCCTACTTTTTTGCTTTTTTGCTAGGCATACAGAACCTAGAATACCGATGTAAGAAGTGTGCTGACATCAGTGGAGAGTATATGGAATAAATGTAAAGTTTCATCATCCTATCTCTTTTTTTTCTTGGTAAATCCAAAGACTTATCAGCAGCCCCTCCTATCAACGCAGGAGTCTTTCATAGCAATCAATGGGCACAGTGATCAGGTGTAGTATCCGCACTGCGGCCGGTGATGGTGTACATTGCAGCAGCAATAACTTGCTAATAATATCCTTTTGCAGCCAGAGAATGGTCAGGAATCAGGGCGGCATGTGCACTTCATTGTGGGGAATTTCATAAATGAAATATGTGACTATTGTACATGTTGTAGTGGAAAAAAGGAACAAAAAAATAAAATTAAACAAAAAAAAAAATGGGGGGAAAAAAGTGTAAGTCCACCTTTTTTTTTTTGAGAGGGGGGATAAGGGGGGGGGCGCATGGAATAAAGAATCTTGCTCTTACAGAGTTTACTCTGTGGTAAAATTTACCCAGAAAAATTATTCTCCGGGTCAGAGCAATTATGGCGATAGCAAACCTGCAAAGATTCTTCTGTTTTATTGTTACTGAAATCACTTTTTGCATTTACAGCATTTACAGTTAGGTCCAGAAATATTTGGACAGTGACACAATTTTCGCGAGTTGGGCTCTGCATGCCACCACATTGGATTTGAAATGAAATCTCTACAACAGAATTCAAGTGCAGATTGTAACGTTTAATTTGAAGGTTTGAACAAAAATATCTGATAGAAATTGTAGGAATTGTACACATTTCTTTACAAACACTCCACATTTTAGGAGGTCAAAAGTAATTGGACAAATAAACCAAACCCAAACAAAATATTTTTATTTTCAATATTTTGTTGCGAATCCTTTGGAGGCAATCACTGCCTTAAGTCTGGAACCCATGGACATCACCAAACGCTGGGTTTCCTCCTTCTTAATGCTTTGCCAGGCCTTTACAGCCGCAGCCTTCAGGTCTTGCTTGTTTGTGGGTCTTTCCGTCTTAAGTCTGGATTTGAGCAAGTGAAATGCATGCTCAATTGGGTTAAGATCTGGTGATTGACTTGGCCATTGCAGAATGTTCCACTTTTTTGCACTCATGAACTCCTGGGTAGCTTTGGCTGTATGCTTGGGGTCATTGTCCATCTGTACTATGAAGCGCCGTCCGATCAACTTTGCGGCATTTGGCTGAATCTGGGCTGAAAGTATATCCCGGTACACTTCAGAATTCATCCGGCTACTCTTGTCTGCTGTTATGTCATCAATAAACACAAGTGACCCAGTGCCATTGAAAGCCATGCATACCCATGCCATCACGTTGCCTCCACCATGTTTTACAGAGGATGTGGTGTGCCTTGGATCATGTGCCGTTCCCTTTCTTCTCCAAACTTTTTTCTTCCCATCATTCTGGTACAGGTTGATCTTTGTCTCATCTGTCCATAGAATACTTTTCCAGAACTGAGCTGGCTTCATGAGGTGTTTTTCAGCAAATTTAACTCTGGCCTGTCTATTTTTGGAATTGATGAATGGTTTGCATCTAGATGTGAACCCTTTGTATTTACTTTCATGGAGTCTTCTCTTTACTGTTGACTTAGAGACAGATACACCTACTTCACTGAGAGTGTTCTGGACTTCAGTTGATGTTGTGAACGGGTTCTTCTTCACCAAAGAAAGTATGCGGCGATCATCCACCACTGTTGTCATCCGTGGACGCCCAGGCCTTTTTGAGTTCCCAAGCTCACCAGTCAATTCCTTTTTTCTCAGAATGTACCCTACTGTTGATTTTGCTACTCCAAGCATGTCTGCTATCTCTCTGATGGATTTTTTCTTTTTTTTCAGCCTCAGGATGTTCTGCTTCACCTCAATTGAGAGTTCCTTAGACCGCATGTTGTCTGGTCACAGCAACAGCTTCCAAATGCAAAACCACACACCTGTAATCAACCCCAGACCTTTTAACTACTTAATTGATTACAGGTTAACGAGGGAGACGCCTTCAGAGTTAATTGCAGCCCTTAGAGTCCCTTGTCCAATTACTTTTGGTCCCTTGAAAAAGAGGAGGCTATGCATTACAGAGCTATGATTCCTAAACCCTTTCTCCGATTTGGATGTGAAAACTCTCATATTGCAGCTGGGAGTGTGCACTTTCAGCCCATATTATATATAGTTGTATTTCTGAACATGTTTTTGTAAACAGCTAAAATAACAAAACTTGTGTCACTGTCGAAATATTTCTGGCCCTGACTGTATTACCCCATAAAGCTGACCTGGCACTGCTGCTCCTCAGCCCAGTACGGGTGCAGAAATACCAAAATTAGGAGAGGTTTCAATAATCTAGTCGTGAAAGAAAAATGATGATCTTTATAAAATAGAAAAAATTGCTTTGTGTCGCCATTTTCTGAATCCCAAAGACTGCTGAGACCCCAACAACCGAAAACTTATCGTCCCATGTAATGAAAAGCCACACTCAGATATATAAAAACAGAACTCTCTTTATTTGGAGATTTAATAACCAAATCTCATCTTTTAGTGGATGGTGGTCGGTCACAGCATAAAATATTAAGATAAAACCACGTAAACAAACCACAGTAAACCAGTACAAAGCATTATGCCGCCGCTGGACTCCCAGCACAGGTAGCTTTCGTACAAAAACCATCAACGCTGTTAAATTGACCGCCAAGGAGGAGCAAAGTAGCAAACTGCGCTCCGACCCCCACCCATAAAATAAGGAACACTCGATAGAAAGAAATAAGTCAGCTCTAATTCCCGTTAAGTATACCATCGGGAAACAGAAGCTGTGAAAAAGTGCGCTGCAAAGCGAATAAAACGTGACACTCCAACATGAACTCCATGATTCCTAAATAGCCGTCATGTCATACACGCGAGGACTGACCTCTGACTAAACCAAAGAAACCATGGAACACATCATAGTGGAAAGCTGCGTTAAATAAAGAGGCAGAGGTCATTCCAAGCAGCATAGAAAAACAAACTAAGAGGTAAAGAGGCATCCGGGAGATCCCAACTATTGGTCCTCGATGCCTTTCAGGGAACATCCAAAACCTGAAAAACCCAAATCCTCTTCCACGTGCATGGTTCTCCCATTCTCCTGGCCGCCCAAGATAAAAGAATGGCCAAAAACGATACCACATGTTTGACACCATCTGTAATAGAGAAAATTGTTACAAAGGCAATAAAACCGGTCTAATATACATGGAGAAAACTCAGCACGGCAACTATAAATACGTTGAATTTCAGGATTGGCAAGTAATGGCACCAATTATGAATTAGCACCAATCTCCTAGCCTCAAGGCTGAGAAACACAAAGGAGCAATTAAAATAATATTTATGAGAGGGGAACCATTGTCATGAGGTAAGAAAGAAGGACCTGAACGGTGAAAGAAAAGGTAATTGCAACTAGAGACAGGGGAAACTTTGCCAAGGAAGGAAAAACAGGTACCCAAGAACAAATATCTGGAGGCTCGGTTGTTTGAGCATCAAATCCGAATGCAAAACCCCCGATCACTAAATTGATGTTACCACGATAAAGACCACCGGGGCTTGTTTGGGAAACAAAGTTATATTATCCCACTCCTATTCCTGTAATCGGGACTCCGCATGTCCCCAAGTATGCAGGAACCAGTGCAATGGTGCCAAAAACACCCCTTCAAGAAGTGAGCACCTACCTGAATATATGATGCAAAAAGCCTGGTTACCAATATAGACCGGTGTAAAATAAATAAAACAATTGCTAATTCATATTTCCTTTACTTAGAAATTTTGACTTGACGTAAGCAGCAAGTATATATATATATTTTTGTGTTGTTTTACTTTTATATAAATATATTTATCAGGTCATTTCACTTCTAGAAACAAACATTTAATAGTGAATGTATGAAGAAATAGTGATCGCCCATACATACGACTCTCACCATGTTTTACTGTGAGCTTACCATGTAGCACAGACACCAAAAAACCTCACGAGTGTTATCGTCTGTATTCACCACTTCCCACATGAGGGGTGGAAATGGACACTCAGGCATTGGGGCGAAACTCTCAGAACATAATGAAAACGAGAAAGTGTCAGCAATGATATTTCACCAACTAAAATGTACCGGACCCATAACCAAATGTTGAAGCCAAAGCCCTAAGGAACAATAAACAATGAACTGTATTACCGAGGGGTGAGGATGAGGATGCTATGACAAATGGTTTAAGAGTCGCCATGCTTATGTAAGCGATGACAAATAGTTTAAGAATCGCAATGCTGATGCTAGCGGCCCAAAAGCAAAAGAGTCAAAGCGGAAAAACGTCAATCCAAAGTGTGATATCAATGGGAAACAACACAGCAAGGAAAGATGAATTTTCCAACCCCTAGGACACCAGAGACAACTTAAAACCCACAGAACCGACAGTATGAAAAAAAAAAGATCAATTCCTGATAGTCGAACCTGGGAGCTAAACAAGGCAAGTATAGGATGAAAAAAGCTCTCAAACCGTCAAGGCATCTCACGCTAACATGCTATACAATACCGTTGTTAAGGGAAATGTCAACTATCCACTGGTGGGACCAGACCCCAAAGTTCTGTCTGTAACCCGCACACATACTATTGAGCTATACACACCATCACAGCCAAAACCTGTTGTTGGAAGCAACAACCAACGAGGGAAAATGTAACCCGTCTGAAGAATTCTCATCTGAACAAACAATACAAAATCAGAGTGCGAAACCGAATAGGGGACGCTGGACAGAGCATGAATGAACAAATAGCGTTTAATAAACTTGACAAGAATTAAATCATCAAAGTTGTGTATGATGGGACAATCCCTGTCACATACCAAATGACCCATTTCAGGAAACAACTCAAATGGCTCAAAATAACAAATTAAAACAACCCAAAGGAAAATGTGTTAAATTAATGTCAGTCTTAAAATGACCAAAAAAAAAAAAAACAAAACGGAAAAATGGTGAGAGTGTGAATGAACCAGGAAAAACGGAAGGAAGACCTGATGTCTGATTATGCGTATGTTACCAAAGTGAAACCTTTAAGATAAGTTGAAAACGGTTATATACACACACAGGCTGAAAATGTAACTATCGATATGATTATGTTAGCAAGAACCCTTGCGATGTGTTTAAAATTGGTTATATATGTACACAAGACATTATCGGAAGTGCCGTTAAAGCTGATGAAACCTGACATGCATTGAAATTGGACATATCTGTATATACAGAAATGAATTATCAGCAATTCCGACGTTAAAAAACACAAAATGCTCACTGAAACTTCTAAATAAGATGACCAAGTAGTGAAAGCAGCCATGACATCTAATAATTAATTGTTAATAACTACATAATGCACCTGACATTAGGGGGGGCGGGGGGGGCAAACCCCAGAAATGCAGACGCAAGGAGGGCAAATACAAAATCCTTGTGTCTTAAATAGAAACCTGGTAATTTAGCATACCTAGAAACGCTCAGGGCAGGGATCGAAACCATAATGCCATGTTATCCAGCCATCATATATTTTTTATTTTTTGGTAGACGAGCAGTAACCCTTTCCACTATATCACTGCACGACTGCCTATACACATCACTCCTTCTAGACTGAGCTCAAGGGCAAGATCCTCACTCCAACTGTACCAGGATGTGCCATGTGTCAATGATTATTATTATTATTTATGTATTATTTATATTATTATTATTATTAATAATAATGATGATTATTGAAGGGTTTTTTTGTTTTTTTTTTCTTAACTATAATGAACACCCTTACACGTAACATGCTATGGTACAAATGGCACAATAATAATAAACAATAATAATAGTAAAGCTATGAACGAAATGTTGGTGTAAAATTAAGCTGAATCTTATTAACTGTTTTGATGTCTAAGTTTGAACGTAGTAAAAAACATTCTTACATGTGCTGGAAGGAGGGGGTGTTAATGAACACTACTACAATCAGGCAGCAAAGTAACTGACTAGAAGGCAAGGGAAATAATGCTGGTCATCCCCCCGCCCCTGAATACTGGTACTTACCAGCACTGTGCATGATGAAGGTTCTGCAGTGGGTTTACAATAGTGTCTGGACCTGTGACCCAACTGCAGGCGAGTCACCAATTAATTTGAGGGCTCTTTTTCCACGAGAGGGTATGGAATGATGGGGCTGTAAGATTAATAGCTGCTGATGGATGGGGACCCTCTGGACTATGAGAGTCAAAGCAAAAACAGGCCAGCGGACCGGGTAGCGCGTCCTTAACGGACCGGTGATCCAGCACCCGCCGGGCAGACATTATGTATGGTGAAGTGCCATAGAGGCCACAGTCACTAGTGAAGGAGAGGGCAGAAAAAGGGGGGGGGAATGGGGATCTTGTTTGATAAACCCTGCCAGTGACTGAGGCAGAGCAGCGTCAGCAGGCAGTGCAGGGGGAGGGGGCAGAGGTGAGCTTGTGTCTGGTGAAATGTGCCAGTGACTGAGGCAGAGCAGCGTCAGCAGGCAGTGCAGGGGGAGGGGGCAGGGTGAGCTTGTGTCTGGTGAAATGTGCCAGTGACAGGCAGAGCAGCGTCAGCAGGCAGTGCAGGGGGAGGGGGCAGAGGTGAGCTTGTGTCTGGTGAAATGTGCCAGTGACTGAGGCAGAGCAGCGTCAGCAGGCAGTGCAGGGGGAGGGGGCAGAGGTGAGCTTGTGTCTGGTGAAATGTTCCAGTGACTGAGGCAGAGCAGCGTCAGCAGGCAGTGCAGGGGGAGGGGGCAGGGTGAGCTTGTGTCTGGTGAAATGTTCCAGTGACTGAGGCAGAGCAGTGTCAGCAGGCAGTGCAGGGGGAGGGGGCAGAGGTGAGCTTGTGTCTGGTGAAATGTTCCAGTGACAGGCAGAGCAGCGTCAGCAGGCAGTGCAGGGGGAGGGGGCAGAGGTGAGCTTGTGTCTGGTGAAATGTTCCAGTGACTGAGGCAGAGCAGCGTCAGCAGGCAGTGCAGGGGGAGGGGGCAGAGGTGAGCTTGTGTCTGGTGAAATGTTCCAGTGACTGAGGCAGAGCAGCGTCAGCAGGCAGTGCAGGGGGAGGGGGCAGAGGTGAGCTTGTGTCTGGTGAAATGTTCCAGTGACAGGCAGAGCAGCGTCAGCAGGCAGTGCAGGGGGAGGGGGCAGGGTGAGCTTGTGTCTGGTGAAATGTTCCAGTGACTGAGGCAGAGCAGCGTCAGCAGGCAGTGCAGGGGGAGGGGGCAGAGGTGAGCTTGTGTCTGGTGAAATGTTCCAGTGACAGGCAGAGCAGCGTCAGCAGGCAGTGCAGGGGGAGGGGGCAGGGGTGAGCTTGTGTCTGGTGAAATGTTCCAGTGACAGGCAGAGCAGCGTCAGCAGGCAGTGCAGGGGGAGGGGGCAGGGTGAGCTTGTGTCTGGTGAAATGTTCCAGTGACTGAGGCAGAGCAGCGTCAGCAGGCAGTGCAGGGGGAGGGGGCAGGGTGAGCTTGTGTCTGGTGAAATGTTCCAGTGACTGAGGCAGAGCAGCGTCAGCAGGCAGTGCAGGGGGAGGGGGCAGGGTGAGCTTGTGTCTGGTGAAATGTTCCAGTGACTGAGGCAGAGCAGCGTCAGCAGGCAGTGCAGGGGGAGGGGGCAGGGTGAGCTTGTGTCTGGTGAAATGTTCCAGTGACTGAGGCAGAGCAGCGTCAGCAGGCAGTGCAGGGGGAGGGGGCAGAGGTGAGCTTGTGTCTGGTGAAATGTTCCAGTGACTGAGGCAGAGCAGCGTCAGCAGGCAGTGCAGGGGGAGGGGGCAGGGTGAGCTTGTGTCTGGTGAAATGTTCCAGTGACTGAGGCAGAGCAGCGTCAGCAGGCAGTGCAGGGGGAGGGGGCAGGGTGAGCTTGTGTCTGGTGAAATGTTCCAGTGACTGAGGCAGAGCAGCGTCAGCAGGCAGTGCAGGGGGAGGGGGCAGGGTGAGCTTGTGTCTGGTGAAATGTTCCAGTGACTGAGGCAGAGCAGCGTCAGCAGGCAGTGCAGGGGGAGGGGGCAGAGGTGAGCTTGTGTCTGGTGAAATGTTCCAGTGACTGAGGCAGAGCAGCGTCAGCAGGCAGTGCAGGGGGAGGGGGCAGAGGTGAGCTTGTGTCTGGTGAAATGTTCCAGTGACAGGCAGAGCAGCGTCAGCAGGCAGTGCAGGGGGAGGGGGCAGGGGTGAGCTTGTGTCTGGTGAAATGTTCCAGTGACTGAGGCAGAGCAGCGTCAGCAGGCAGTGCAGGGGGAGGGGGCAGGGGTGAGCTTGTGTCTGGTGAAATGTTCCAGTGACTGAGGCAGAGCAGCGTCAGCAGGCAGTGCAGGGGGAGGGGGCAGAGGTGAGCTTGTGTCTGGTGAAATGTTCCAGTGACTGAGGCAGAGCAGCGTCAGCAGGCAGTGCAGGGGGAGGGGGCAGGGGTGAGCTTGTGTCTGGTGAAATGTTCCAGTGACTGAGGCAGAGCAGCGTCAGCAGGCAGTGCAGGGGGAGGGGGCAGGGGTGAGCTTGTGTCTGGTGAAATGTTCCAGTGACTGAGGCAGAGCAGCGTCAGCAGGCAGTGCAGGGGGAGGGGGCAGGGTGAGCTTGTGTCTGGTGAAATGTTCCAGTGACTGAGGCAGAGCAGCGTCAGCAGGCAGTGCAGGGGGAGGGGGCAGAGGTGAGCTTGTGTCTGGTGAAATGTTCCAGTGACTGAGGCAGAGCAGCGTCAGCAGGCAGTGCAGGGGGAGGGGGCAGGGTGAGCTTGTGTCTGGTGAAATGTTCCAGTGACTGAGGCAGAGCAGCGTCAGCAGGCAGTGCAGGGGGAGGGGGCAGGGTGAGCTTGTGTCTGGTGAAATGTTCCAGTGACTGAGGCAGAGCAGCGTCAGCAGGCAGTGCAGGGGGAGGGGGCAGGGTGAGCTTGTGTCTGGTGAAATGTTCCAGTGACAGGCAGAGCAGCGTCAGCAGGCAGTGCAGGGGGAGGGGGCAGAGGTGAGCTTGTGTCTGGTGAAATGTTCCAGTGACTGAGGCAGAGCAGCGTCAGCAGGCAGTGCAGGGGGAGGGGGCAGAGGTGAGCTTGTGTCTGGTGAAATGTGCCAGTGACTGAGGCAGAGCAGCGTCAGCAGGCAGTGCAGGGGGAGGGGGCAGGGTGAGCTTGTGTCTGGTGAAATGTTCCAGTGACTGAGGCAGAGCAGTGTCAGCAGGCAGTGCAGGGGGAGGGGGCAGGGGTGAGCTTGTGTCTGGTGAAATGTTCCAGTGACTGAGGCAGAGCAGCGTCAGCAGGCAGTGCAGGGGGAGGGGGCAGAGGTGAGCTTGTGTCTGGTGAAATGTTCCAGTGACTGAGGCAGAGCAGCGTCAGCAGGCAGTGCAGGGGGAGGGGGCAGGGTGAGCTTGTGTCTGGTGAAATGTTCCAGTGACAGGCAGAGCAGCGTCAGCAGGCAGTGCAGGGGGAGGGGGCAGAGGTGAGCTTGTGTCTGGTGAAATGTTCCAGTGACTGAGGCAGAGCAGCGTCAGCAGGCAGTGCAGGGGGAGGGGGCAGAGGTGAGCTTGTGTCTGGTGAAATGTGCCAGTGACTGAGGCAGAGCAGCGTCAGCAGGCAGTGCAGGGGGAGGGGGCAGGGTGAGCTTGTGTCTGGTGAAATGTTCCAGTGACTGAGGCAGAGCAGTGTCAGCAGGCAGTGCAGGGGGAGGGGGCAGGGGTGAGCTTGTGTCTGGTGAAATGTTCCAGTGACTGAGGCAGAGCAGCGTCAGCAGGCAGTGCAGGGGGAGGGGGCAGAGGTGAGCTTGTGTCTGGTGAAATGTGCCAGTGACTGAGGCAGAGCAGCGTCAGCAGGCAGTGCAGGGGGAGGGGGCAGGGTGAGCTTGTGTCTGGTGAAATGTGCCAGTGACTGAGGCAGAGCAGCGTCAGCAGGCAGTGCAGGGGGAGGGGGCAGGGTGAGCTTGTGTCTGGTGAAATGTTCCAGTGACTGAGGCAGAGCAGTGTCAGCAGGCAGTGCAGGGGGAGGGGGCAGGGTGAGCTTGTGTCTGGTGAAATGTGCCAGTGACTGAGGCAGAGCAGCGTCAGCAGGCAGTGCAGGGGGAGGGGGCAGAGGTGAGCTTGTGTCTGGTGAAATGTGCCAGTGACTGAGGCAGAGCAGCGTCAGCAGGCAGTGCAGGGGGAGGGGGCAGGGGTGAGCTTGTGTCTGGTGAAATGTTCCAGTGACTGAGGCAGAGCAGCGTCAGCAGGCAGTGCAGGGGGAGGGGGCAGGGTGAGCTTGTGTCTGGTGAAATGTTCCAGTGACTGAGGCAGAGCAGCGTCAGCAGGCAGTGCAGGGGGAGGGGGCAGGGTGAGCTTGTGTCTGGTGAAATGTTCCAGTGACAGGCAGAGCAGCGTCAGCAGGCAGTGCAGGGGGAGGGGGCAGGGTGAGCTTGTGTCTGGTGAAATGTTCCAGTGACTGAGGCAGAGCAGCGTCAGCAGGCAGTGCAGGGGGAGGGGGCAGAGGTGAGCTTGTGTCTGGTGAAATGTGCCAGTGACTGAGGCAGAGCAGCGTCAGCAGGCAGTGCAGGGGGAGGGGGCAGGGTGAGCTTGTGTCTGGTGAAATGTGCCAGTGACTGAGGCAGAGCAGCGTCAGCAGGCAGTGCAGGGGGAGGGGGCAGGGTGAGCTTGTGTCTGGTGAAATGTTCCAGTGACTGAGGCAGAGCAGTGTCAGCAGGCAGTGCAGGGGGAGGGGGCAGGGTGAGCTTGTGTCTGGTGAAATGTGCCAGTGACTGAGGCAGAGCAGCGTCAGCAGGCAGTGCAGGGGGAGGGGGCAGAGGTGAGCTTGTGTCTGGTGAAATGTGCCAGTGACTGAGGCAGAGCAGCGTCAGCAGGCAGTGCAGGGGGAGGGGGCAGGGGTGAGCTTGTGTCTGGTGAAATGTTCCAGTGACTGAGGCAGAGCAGCGTCAGCAGGCAGTGCAGGGGGAGGGGGCAGGGTGAGCTTGTGTCTGGTGAAATGTTCCAGTGACTGAGGCAGAGCAGCGTCAGCAGGCAGTGCAGGGGGAGGGGGCAGGGGTGAGCTTGTGTCTGGTGAAATGTTCCAGTGACTGAGGCAGAGCAGTGTCAGCAGGCAGTGCAGGGGGAGGGGGCAGGGTGAGCTTGTGTCTGGTGAAATGTTCCAGTGACAGGCAGAGCAGCGTAAGCAGGCAGTGCAGGGGGAGGGGGCAGGGTGAGCTTGTGTCTGGTGAAATGTTCCAGTGACAGGCAGAGCAGCGTAAGCAGGCAGTGCAGGGGGAGGGGGCAGAGGTGAGCTTGTGTCTGGGGAAATGTGCCAGTGACTGAGACAGAGCAGCGTCAGCAGGCAGTGCAGGGGGAGGGGGCAGAGGTGAGCTTGTGTCTGGTGAAATGTTCCAGTGACTGAGGCAGAGCAGCGTCAGCAGGCAGTGCAGGGGGAGGGGGCAGAGGTGAGCTTGTGTCTGGTGAAATGTTCCAGTGACTGAGGCAGAGCAGTGTCAGCAGGCAGTGCAGGGGGAGGGGGCAGAGGTGAGCTTGTGTCTGGTGAAATGTTCCAGTGACTGAGGCAGAGCAGCGTCAGCAGGCAGTGCAGGGGGAGGGGGCAGGGTGAGCTTGTGTCTGGTGAAATATGCCAGTGACTGAGGCAGAGCAGCGTCAGCAGGCAGTGCAGGGGGAGGGGGCAGGGTGAGCTTGTGTCTGGTGAAATGTGCCAGTGACTGAGGCAGAGCAGTGTCAGCAGGCAGTGCAGGGGGAGGGGGCAGGGTGAGCTTGTGTCTGGTGAAATGTTCCAGTGACTGAGGCAGAGCAGCGTCAGCAGGCAGTGCAGGGGGAGAGGGCAGGGTGAGCTTGTGTCTGGTGAAATGTTCCAGTGACAGGCAGAGCAGTGTCAGCAGGCAGTGCAGGGGGAGGGGGCAGGGGTGAGCTTGTGTCTGGTGAAATGTTCCAGTGACTGAGGCAGAGCAGCGTCAGCAGGCGGGGGAGGGGGCAGGGGTGAGCTTGTGTCTGGTGAAATGTTCCAGTGACTGAGGCAGAGCAGCGTCAGCAGGCAGTGCAGGGGGAGGGGGCAGGGTGAGCTTGTGTCTGGTGAAATGTTCCAGTGACAGGCAGAGCAGTGTCAGCAGGCAGTGCAGGGGGAGGGGGCAGAGGTGAGCTTGTGTCTGGTGAAATGTTCCAGTGACTGAGGCAGAGCAGCGTCAGCAGGCAGTGCAGGGGGAGGGGCAGGGTGAGCTTGTGTCTGGTGAAATGTTCCAGTGACTGAGGCAGAGCAGCGTCAGCAGGCAGTGCAGGGGGAGGGGGCAGGGTGAGCTTGTGTCTGGTGAAATGTTCCAGTGACTGAGGCAGAGCAGCATAAACTGGCAAGGGGGGGAAAGGGAGGGGGGAGCCTTGCTTACAATAGGAGATGCTGCTGCTCCTGTGACTAAGCAGCAGGCAGCTCAGTGTTACAGGTGCTGCTGCAGCCTGACCTCCCATAGTGAGAGGAAAAGCACTCCGGTCAGGAGGGGGATGGGGCAGGAAAGGGAAACTTATAGGACCCACAGGCCGGAAAGGAGCTAAGGCACTGCGTACCTGCCAAGGTGGGTGTGCAGCTGCCATGTTACTAAAAGGACGGGGTGGGAAATAGGGAATAGTTAATAGAGATGGCAGCGCTGTGTAGCCTCGGAGACAGGGCAGGCGTGCAGCCGTCGCATCATTCAAAGCGGGGCGAATGGGTGCGGGCAAGACGGGACAGCGTGCAGCTTCAGCGCTCTCCCTGTCAGGAAAGGGAACTCAAGCAGTACAGCGGGCGTGTTCGCCGTGCGTTCCGCCGGCCGCTGTGCATAAGTGCCTGAGCCTCAGGAGAGAAGGGGATTTGCTCACCCATAAGGCAGGTGAATCAGGAATCGCCTTCCCTCTGATTCTGTCTCTAATGGCGTCAGCCATATTCTCTCACCAGCGACAGGCTGCATAACCAGGAACAGCAAGTCTCCAGGTCTCACAAGTGAGGAGAGGCAGAACACAGCAGGAAGTAGGTTTATATAGGGGGAAGCAGGAGGAGGAGCAGAATCACTGGCTGCAACAAAACAGGGAGGAGGCAGAAATTACATGGGACGACCAGATTAACCCTTTACAACGGGGCACAGCAGTCAGAGTGCACCCAGTCAAATACTGACGTGTCCTACAATTTGGTCTATGAGTCCCAGGGTTTGTTTCCAGAAATCACCAATGTGTCCACCCTTCCACATAACATGCATCAAATGGGCATCATCCTGTCCACACCTAACACATTGTGCATTTGGTCTAAGTCCCATCCTGAATAATAGGCTGGGAGTTTTATATACCCTGTGGATGAGATATATTTGAGAAAGCCTTTGGCACTCAGAGACCGCCAGTTTAGGGACCTGTTCTAGAATGTCGGACCACTGGTCTTCCGTCAGGGGACCAACGTCCCGTTCCCATTTACTTTTAACAGTCAGTGAGTATGTCTCCAGATGGGCAGGTAATAATCTTTTGTATAGTTCAGAAATAAGACCTTTAGAGGACTCAGATGTAAGTAGCATACAGTGCCTACAAGTAGTATTCAACCCCCTGCAGATTTAGCAGGTTTACACATTCAGAATTAACTTGGCATTGTGACATTTAAACTGTAGATCAGCCTGGAAGTGTGAAATGCACTGCAGCAAAAAAGAATGTTATTTCTTTTTTTATTTTATTTTTTTTAAATTGTGAAAAGTTTATTCAGAGGGTCATTTATTATTCAACCCCTCAAACCACCAGAATTCTGTTTGGTTCCCCTAAAGTATTAAGAAGTATTTCAGGCACAAAGAACAATGAGCTTCCCATGTTTGGATTAATTATCTCTTTTTCCAGCCTTTTCTGACTAATTAAGACCCTCCCCAAACTTGTGAACAGCACTCATACTTGGTCAACATGGGAAAGACAAAGGAGCATTCCAAGGCCATCAGAGACAAGATCGTGGAGGGTCACAAGGCTGGCAAGGGGTACAAAACCCTTTCCAAGGAGTTGGGCCTACCTGTCTCCACTGTTGGGAGCATCATCCGGAAGTGGAAGGCTTAGGGAACTACTGTTAGCCTTCCACGGCCTGGACAGCCTTTGAAAGTTTCCACCCGTGCCGAGGCCAGGCTTGTCCGAAGAGTCAAGGCTAACTCAAGGACAACAAGGAAGGAGCTCCGGGAAGATCTCATGGCAGTGGGGACATTGGTTTCAGTCAATACCATAAGTAACATACTCCACCGCAATGGTCTCCGTTCCAGACGAGCCTGTAAGGTACCTTTACTTTCAAAGCGTGATGTCAAGGCTCGTCTACAGTTTGCTCATGATCACTTGGAAGACTCTAAGACAGACTGGTTCAAGGTTCTCTGGTCTGATGAGACCAAGATCGAGATCTTTGGTGCCAACCACACACGTGACGTTTGGAGACTGGATGGCACTGCATACGACCCCAAGAATACCATCCCTACAGTCAAGCATGGTGGTGGCAGCATCATGCTGTGGGGCTGTTTCTCAGCCAAGGGGCCTGGCCATCTGGTCCGCATCCATGGGAAAATGGATAGCACGGCCTACCTGGAGATTTTGGCCAAGAACCTCCGCTCCTCCATCAAGGATCTTAAGATGGGTCGTCATTTCATCTTCCAACAAGACAACGACCCAAAGCACACAGCCAAGAAAACCAAGGCCTGGTTCAAGAGGGAAAAAATCAAGGTGTTGCAGTGGCCTAGTCAGTCTCCTGACCTTAACCCAATTGAAAACTTGTGGAAGGAGCTAAAGATTAAAGTCCACATGAGACACCCAAAGAACCTAGATAACTTGGAGAAGATCTGCATGGAGGAGTGGGCCAAGATAACTCCAGAGACCTGTGCCGGCCTGATCAGGTCTTATAAAAGACGATTATTAGCTGTAATTGCAAACAAGGGTTATTCCACAAAATATTAAACCTAGGGGTTGAATAATAATTGACCCACACTTTTATGTTGAAAATTTATTAAAATTTAACAGAGCAACATAACTTGTTGGTTTGTAAGATTTATGCATCTGTTAATAAATCCTGCTCTTGTTTGAAGTTTGAAGGCTCTAACTTATTTGCATCTTATCAAACCTGCTAAATCTGCAGGGGGTTGAATACTACTTGTAGGCACTGTATATATATATACATATATATATATATATATATATATATATATATATATATATACATACATATACACACAGCGTTGGTCTGGCGTGCGGGAGGGGGCGAGGGGCGCTCCTGACCTGGAGGCACCCGGAGCTTATGAGCTGCAGCGTGGCAGGGGAAAAAGCGTGGGAAACACAATTGGACCGGGTGTTTGAAGCTGGAGGGGAGGAGTTACCTTCTTTGAGTTCCAGAACTGCTCTGGATCACATGAACAGCCTTAAATCTATGTTAAATAGAAAAACACGTCTATGGTGGAATGTGGCATTTATGAAGAGGTATCTGAATAGAGGGTTGGTCCCCAGGGGGCTTAGAGTTAGGGTTTTTCCCTCTTTCACCGTCTCGGACGAAACTATTAAAACCAAATGGGAGGAAGCCGCGGCTGGCTGCTCCAGGACTTTCATGCAGCTCCTGATAGAGCTGAATGAAAAGTCCATCAGTGAGCTTGAGACGGAGATTGGGGAGGCCCAGACCCTTCTTTCCTCGGAGCTAACCCCAGATGAACTGTCCAAGTATAATGAGTCACTGAAGAAAGAGTTCTCGAAATGGGAGAAAGAAATTCTGAATGCCAAAACGAAAAAATACCAGCGGGACGTTATGGACTATAAGAACGGCCAAGTTTATCGGTGGCGGGGTGTGTCACATTCTAGGAAAAAACATCATGCTTCAATGGTGTCAATTTCGGCATCATCTATGTCCTCAGTGGATGAAGAGTCCACATCTGATAAAATCAGGAATATGAGACATAATACCAGAGCCACAAATGCTCGGAACAAACAAGGTATAGGTCCTGGTGGTGGACGTGGCACTTTTCCTCCAGTTCAGAAGAAAGGGGGAGACTCGCACCTTGAGGTAATCAATCTATCCAAACATGTGCTCACCCCTCCTCAGATTGAGGTCCTTAAGCTGGGACTGTCGTTTGTGCCTCAGGCTAATTTTAATTTATTTTCAGTGATTAAAGATCTCCATTTATTTTTACGGAAGTTGGTGTTACATAAACTACACCATAAAAAAACTTCATGCGAGCCATCTTTGTCTACCCTTGAACAGGAAGCCATTGCTACCCTTGAAGAACTGGAGGCGGAGTCCACTTACCATCCATCAGGTAACTTCCCACAACATACCATGCCAAAATCCACCACATTCCCGCCTCTATCACTATGCCCCCCTATCCAGATTTTTGGGGAGTTGGTGACTAGAGATATTCGGCGACTCTCCTTGAAGGGTGGCGGTAATAATCTTACTAGACAGCAACAATCCGCACTCAGGGAGATACAGTCCCTTGATGGCGTGGTTGTTAAACCCGCCGATAAAGGCGGTAATGTGGTGATTTGGCCTGTGGAACTGTACGAGAGGGAGGCATGGCGCCAACTCAGAGATCGGGATACCTATGAACCTCTCCACCATAATCCCATGCGGGGTTATGCCAATGACCTAGAGGTGATACTGTTACGGGCATTTGAGGAGGGAATCATTCCCAAGAAAATCTATGAGGGCCTTTTAGTGAAGTCACCAGTGGTTCCAACTTTCTATCTCCTCCCCAAGATTCACAAAAACCCAAAGGTGCCCCAGGGACGTCCCATTGTCTCTGGCATGGGTGGGTTGTGCGATGTCAGTTGCAAATTTATTGAACACTACTTGCACTCACTTGTGGAGACATTGCCCTCCCATGTCAGAGACACTTCGGACATCCTTAGGAGGCTGGAGGGCTTAGTCTTGGAGGAGGATGTACTACTGGTGACCATGGATGTTGAGGCCCTCTACTCTAGCATTGGTCACCGCGATGGACTTGCAGCCACTCAGTTCTATCTGGATGCAAGTAATATGGATAGGTCTCTGTCCGGCCTGATCATGGAGTTGTTGGAGTTTGTGTTGACGCACAACTTCTTCGTTTTTCGGGATCGGTTCTTCCTCCAGCGGCGCGGCACTGCGATGGGGGCGGCTTGTGTGCCGTCCTACGCAAACCTCTTTTTCGGTTTGTTGGAGAGGGAGGTTTTCAGGGGCGGCGTGTCGGCGAGCTCCCATGCGCAGTGCTGGCTTCGCTATATAAACGACATTTTTGTCGTCTGGGGTATCCGGATTTCCATCGAACTGAGTGGCGCCGTATCCACCACCATCTTTCGTAAGTCCACCGCGGTCAATTCCCTCCTCCACGCCACCTCGGGACACCCTAGGTCAACGGTAAACGCAATCCCGACGGGACAGTTTCTGCGCTTCCGCAGACTGTGCTCTTCGGATTGCTCCTTTGAGGTTGAATCAGGGGATATGAGGGAGAAATTCATAAATAGGGGCTACAGTAGTAGATCTATAAAACAAGGTTATCAGCGGGCCAAATTCTCGAGACGTGACCACCTATTACTGGGAGAAATATGACAGCAAAATCAACTGGCCCAATAGCCAGATTTATCTCCACCTACTGTAGACAGTGGGAACAGATAAGGGGTGTGTTAAGTAAACACTGGGCAATCCGTCAAACGGAACCTGCCTTCGAGGGATATTTGCCCGATCGTCCTATGACAGCAAAGAGGGGTAGGAGTCTTAAAGAGATGTTAGTGCATAGTCACCATGTTGTGAGGGCACCCCCCCTCTTTGGCTGTGGTCCCCAGCGAGTCGGCTGCTATCCAATTGGTTGTTGCCGTGGATGTAAAAATATTATCAGGGCTACTACTTTCTGCTCTGCCGATGGCCTCAGAGAATTTTCAATCCGGGAATATATTTCCTGCAACACATCTGGCGTAATCTATTACGCCACATGTGGTTGCGACAAAATATATATCGGATTGACCTCTCGGGAACTCCGTATCCGTACAAGGGAGCATGTACGCGATATACTGGCAGCCAAGGAGGTTATCAAGCCAGAATCCCTCAAGATGATCCCCCGCCGCTTCAGGGAGGTCCATAATTGTGACCCAATATCCCTGAAGGTCCGTGGGATTGACAGAGTACATCTTGGGATTCGTGGGGGAGACCTGAAAAAGCGTCTGGCACAAGTGGAGTGTCGGTGGATCTTTACCCTTGGAACCATGTCCCCGCATGGACTTAATGAACGGCTTACATTTCCCCGTTTTTGTAATGACTCAGGTTTTCCCCATATATGACATGTTTTTGTTCTATGGTTGGTCCTCCTTGTGCCGAGGAGAGTTACCCCCATTTTTATATGGTTGGTGCATGTGGCCATATAGCAGTTGTTTACGGCGTGTGGGCAACTGCACTTACAGCATTTTTAGGTTTGTTTTTGTTATCTGTGCAGTGATTTCTGGTTCTCAATTTTAACAGTGGTCTTTTTTGGTTCCTTAGCTTATATTGATCCATCCCCTGTCATTTCCAGCCCCCATCTCCGTGGCCTTTATTCCCACCGGGACATACATCATGGAAGGAGGTGGAAGTTTTTCTAACAAGCAAACCATGAACATGGAGTCCACTACATCGGATCTATTAACAAACATGCATTGCAGCTCGCTTATAACTATATTTATAACTGTTACGTAATTTTGTATGTTTATATGTGTATTTTATATTATATATAACATTGCATTAAGAGCTCTCCGCATGTCTGTATTGTGGTCTCAGCTATGCTTGTTTTCTTCCTCCATTTACCTCTCTCTTTATTTTTCATACGTCCCGGTTCCAATACCTTACATCTTGTTGCTTCCCCAGCAAACTGTGGTAGGATTCTGCTAGTTTGCAGGGCTATCGCCGCTCATTTGCTGAGTGGGCGTGAGTTTCTTCTCTTACCTTATTGGGTCTGGGTCGGCCGTGTGACGCGTCAGCTGGAGGTATCTGCCTTTTACACCCTTGGGCTATCATCTACCGGTTGGTTATTTTAACCCAGGGAAGGTTTCTTGGATCTTGTGGAGACTTGTTCTCCTTTATTTATTTCCGGGACACGTGGGGTGTCTCCCCCTCAGCACTTATTCCCTCTGGTCCTTTTTCTATGTCTTTGTGATATGTTATTGATACACCTACAGCATTATTTAAATAAAATGTTTTGTACATTTATAATTATGGCTTGTCTGAGTGTCTCTATCATTTGGCAAATTTAAAGACTCTCTTGTCTGGGTTCTACGGTTATTTTGAGTTGTTGCCAATAATTTTTTTCTTATGTGGCTCTTTTATGTTTATATTTTAATATTACCATCAGTGCCATTATAAATAGTAGCTCTCTATATAGTGTCAGTGTACAGGTAATACAGTGATCACCGGTGACTTTATAGACAGAAGATTTGTATATAGTGCACAGGTAATACAGTGATCACCAGTGACATTAATTAGTGACATACACAGGAGCTCTGTATAAAGTGTAGAGTGTGTACATGCAATACACTGACTTACCAGTAGAGTTGAGCGCGGTTCGTGGTTCTCCAGTTCGCGGTTCGAGTGATTTTGGGGGCTATTGTAGATCGAACTAGAACTTGTGCTTTTTACTAAAGCTCGATAGTTCTAGTTACGTTCGAGAACGGTTCTAGCAGCAAAAAGCCAAGCTAATTACTAGCTGGCTTTCCGCTGTAATAGTGTAAGTCACTCTGTGACTCACACTATTATGAAATTTCAGCGTATAGTCTGCGGGAACAGCGCGTTCAGATCACTGCTGCTGGGATAATGGCGATCAACATTTTTTTTTTTTCTCTTCTTCCTTCCCTTCCTAAGCGCGCGTGTAGTGGGGCGGGCCAGCATGTCAGCCAATCCCAGACACACACAGCTAAGTGGACTTTTAGCCAGAGAAGCAACGGCATGTGTGATAGGATGTCCATGTCACATGTCCCTGCATTATAAAAACGGACATTTTCCTGCAGCACGCCATTATCTGCCTTCTGCGACTGGATGTCAGTTACCACCGGCGCAGCTCCTGTCACCGATACTACTGTGTGCGCTCTACACACAGCGCTATACAGAATAGGGTTAGAAGTGTCTTTCAGCCCTTCTAAGGGCTAATAACAGCAGGCTCAGAGCCATAGGTGACTGTCAGGTCCGTGGAAACAGATTTTAACAGCTACAGAAGATAACAGCGTCTGTGTAGCTAAGGTTAGGGATTTCCTCGCTGCATTTCCCCATTATGAGGGATAGAAAGGGAGGCTTCCTTTCCTGTACACTGAACCACAACCCTGCCACTGTACCCTCCTGCCCTTTGCACACTCAAGCTCATTGTTACTAAGCCATTATACTAGCAAACTGTGCTGCCAGTTTAAGGGCCATAGTTGCATTGTCAGGGATAGTTATTGTTGTTTATTCTACTGTTAATAAAGATAGACCACCGCTGCAATCTACACCACCTCTCAATTTTTACTACCACATTTTAAGTGCACAATCTTGTCGCAATCAAAATGAGTGGCAAAATGACAGATGCTGGTGGAAAGGGGAAGAGGCATGTTGGAAAAGGAAAAAAAGGGTTTGTCCGTGGGGAAGGTGGCAAAGCTCCATTAACATCTGCTGAAGATAGACCATCTTCCAGCAAAAGTAAGATGTATACTACTTACCGTGGACAATCCAATGTGCTCCCTTTTTTACGGACACGAACAACTGGAACAAAGGTAGATGATGGCCAAAAAAAGAAAATGCTTGAATGGATCTCAAGTGGTGCAACAAGTGCCCTATCCGCCACCGCAACTACCGCATCCAAAAAACACCAGTCGTCTGAGTTGTCATTCCAGTCACACTTGCTTTCTCCCAGCTCTGAAGTCTCCATCCGCCCTGCACAGTATGGTGGAACAGAGATGGCTGAGTCTGCAGAGCTGTTCAGTCACACTATAGCCTGGGAATCAGAGGTCTGCTCCCAAGCTACAGTGAGTACAGACCAGGAAATGGTCTGCAGTGATGCCCAGAACCTTTGTGACTCAGATTCAGGCCGTGATGAACAAGTTTCTGAGCATAATATTGACCCTTATTCACAAACTGAAACACCTGTTGTAATAGACAATGAGGAACATACTGATGACGATGAGACGCAGATACCAGATTGGGATGACAACTTAAATATTCGGTCAGGACAAGAAGAGGCTCGGTCTGAGAGTGAGGGGAGTGCAAACACAACAATTGATGAGGAAGTTCTAGATCCCACCTACTGTCAACCCACAGTCAGGCACTCGAGGAGGTCAACAGAGGCGGTGGAGGAGGATGCTACTGACGACGAAGTTACCTTGCGCCTTCCTGGACAGAGGAGTAGTACTGGTAGCACGTCTACAACTGCATCCTCAGCCACCACTCTGCCTCTGAGCACTAGTCGGGGGGGCTCAGCAGGTCGCATGCCATCTAAGCCTTGCCTAGCCTGGACCTTTTTTGACATAGCAAAAGATCGCCCAAATCATGTGATATGTAAAATGTCGTGATTCTGTTAGTAGAGAGCAAAACCTCAGGAGTTTGACAACTTCTTCCATGAATCATCACATGAATAAATATCATATGTCCCAGTGGGAAGCTCACCGTGCTGCAATGCGGCAAAGCGGAGCGGACCATCCACCGCCTGCCCCTTCCAGTGCATCCGCGCGCTCTTCATCTTCTAGGACTGTGGGGACAGCTGTCACACCTGGTTTTCCACGCACAACTTCCACCACTGTAACCGCAACCGGCAGTTTGCTTGGTAGGTCGCCAGTTGGTTTGGAAGGGGAAACAAATGCGTGTGTACAGCTCTCTCAGACATCGATAGCACCAACGTTGGATGACGGCAACATCATGTCTACGCCTGCACTTTCCTCACAAACCTGCATTTTTCCAGGGACACCCTACTCACCCCCGTCTACACACAGCAGCCAGATCTCTGTCCCTCAGATGTGGACAAATAAAAGGCCATTTCCTGCGACCCATGACAAAGCTAAGAGGTTGACTTTATCCCTCTGTAAGCTCTTGGCTACCGAAATGCTGCCTTTCCGCCTGGTGGACACACAGGATTTTAGAGACCTTATGTCTGTCGCTGTGCCCCAGTACCAGATGCCCAGTCGCCACTACTTCTCTAAGAAAGGTGTGCCTGCGCTACACCAGCATGTCGCACACAACATCACCGCTTTCTTGAGAAACTAAGTGTGTGAACGGGTGCATTTCACCACCGATACTTGGACCAGTAAGCACGGACAGGGACGTTACATGTCGCTGACTGGGCACTGGGTAACTATGGTGATAGATGGTGAAGGGTCTGCTGCACAAGTCTTGCCGTCCCCACGACTTGTGGGTGAATCCTCTGTCTGTCCAAGTTCCGCCACTGTTTCTGCCTCCTCCACCTCGTCTGGGTCCTCCACCTCCGCCCCAAGCCTGCCTGGTCAGGCCACCATTGTTCTAACTGCGCAGACGGAATCACGCACCCCTCATTACTATGCTGGCAGCAGAGCGCAACGGCATCAGGCGGTCTTTAGCTTGAAATGTCTTGGAAATAAGAGTCACACAGCGGCTGAGTTGTGGGCAGCTCTGGAGACTGAGTTTAATAAATGGTTGTCTCCACGCAACCTGCAGCCTGGTAAGGCCATGTGCGACAATGCTGCAAACCTGGGTGCGGCCCTTCGCCTGGGCAAGGTGACACACGTGCCTTGTATGGCTCACGTGTTGAACCTTGTTGTCCAGCAATTTTTAACACACTATCCCGGCCTAGATGGCCTTCTGAACAGGGCACGAAAACTTTCTGCTCACTTCCGCCGTTCAACCACCGCTGCTGAGCGACTTGCATCGCTCCAGATTTCTTTCGGCCTGCCGGTTCATCGCCTGAAATGCGATGTGCCGACACGCTGGAATTTGACTCTCCACATGTTACAGCGACTGTGGCAGCACCGTCGAGCCCTGGTGCAATACGTCATGACGTATAGCCTGGTCCAACGAGATGCAGAGGTGGGGCAGATCACCCTGATGGAGTGGTTTCAGATCAAGGACCTATGCACCCTTCTGCACAGTTTCGACATGGCGACGAATATGTTTAGCGCTGACTGCCATTATCAGCATGACAATTCCAGTCATTTACATGCTGGAGCACACGCTAAACACTATTCGGAGTAAGGGGGTGGGACAACAGGAAGGGGAGGAACTACAGGAGGATTCATATGCGCAAGACACAACAACATCACCAAGGTCTAGACGTTCATCATCACCAACGCGGCAGGCATGGGACCTTGTCGGACAGGGATCAACAAGGGCGCATACTAGCAGGCGAAATGCTAAGGAAGGTGCAGGAGAACATGAAGAAATGGAGGACGAACTGTCCATGGACATGGAAGACTCAGCGGATGAGGGAGACCTTGGTCAAATTTCTGTTGAAAGAGGTTGGGGGGAGATGTCAGAGAAAGAAAGAACGGGTAGCACCTATATGCCACAAACACAGCGTGGACTTGGCCGCATGGCTGCGCAACACACATGAGCGCCTTCTTGCTGCACTACCTCCAACATGACCCTCGTATTGTCAAAATTAGAAGTGATGATGACTACTGGCTTGCCACACTATTAGATCCCCGGTACAAGTCCAAATTTTGTGACATAATTCCAGCCATAGAAAGGGACGCACGTATGCAGGAGTATCAGCAGAAGCTGTTACTCGATCTTAGCTCGGCTTTTCCACCAAACAACCGTGCAGGTGCAGGGAGTGAATCTCCCAGTTGTAACTTGACAAACATGGGACGGTCTCGTCATCTTCAACAGTCTACCCGTACCAGCAGCACCGTATCTGGTGCTGGTAACAGCAATTTTATTGAATCTTTTCATAATTTTTTTAGACCATCCTTTGCAAGGCCACCTGAGACAACAATTCCCACCCATAGTCAACGGCTGGAGAGGATGATACAGGAGTATCTCCAAATGAACATCGATGCCATGACTTTGCAAATGGAGCCTTGCTCATTTTGGGCTTCAAATCTTGAAAAATGGCCAGAGCTCTCCACTTACGCCTTGGAGATTTTGTTGTGTCCAGCTGCCAGCGTTGTCTCTGAACGTGTCTTCAGTGCTGCTGGGTGTGTGCTGACAGATAAGCGCACGCGTCTGTCCAGTGACAATGTGGACAGACTAACGTTCATCAAAATGAACAAGTCATGGATCCACAAGGAATTTACTACCCCTGTGTCATCCTGGGGAGAGTAAAGGTTTGTGGATTTTGAATGTGCGTGATGCAAATCTAGCTGTGAAGTGTACAACTGGGGCACAAGTGCTGCCACTGATGGGGTGTGTGTGGCCCAATTTTTGGAAAAAAAGGAGACTCCGCTTGGAGTCACCTTGCAGTGTTTTAGATGATTTTAGAAGGGCATGCCATGCCTATATCTGTGTCTCCTCCTCTTTTTCCTTGTCCAGCTGTTTTGTTTTCGCATGAGTATACGTCCTTGTCACTTTCCCATGTGTTTGTGTTGTGTTGTGAGTTGTTTGTCACCTTTTGGACACCTTTGAGGGTGTTTTCTAGGTGTTTTTATGTGTTTGTGATTGCCTCCCATTGTTTCCTATGCGGTTCGAGTGGTTCGCCGAACCGGTTTGCCGAACCGAACTCGAACGAGACCTCTGCCCGGCGAACCAAACTCGAGCCGAACCGCGACCGGTTCGCTCATCTCTACTTACCAGTGACCTCTCTAGCTGAAGTTATTCATCTTCATTTTTTCTTCATCTGGCGTTGACCGCCATCACTTCTTCCTGCCATGATGTGACTCTACAGAAAATAACACACAGTCACCTAGTCACATAGCCGATCACTCCCAGAGCACATTCCTCACTTTTTCCCCAATTTCTACACTATGTCAAACTTTTGTTCCCCCCATGGAAGACAGTATCCTCAAAATTAAATTATATTACAGCAGTAATAATGTCCTCTAATTTGCCCCTACAGTAATTATGTCCACCATTTGCCACCATCAACCAATAATGTATGTTGCTCACTTTGGCCCCATATAGTAATAATATCTCCCATCCTGGCCCCCTTTATTTAATAAAGTCTCCCATACTGGGCCCCTATGTTCCCCCAAATGATTGTTCATTCCTAAGGTGGGGAGACAGAAGCTGGCAGTGATTGGACGTAGGGCTCCTGTGATGTCACAATGTAACGTAAGCCACAAATCGCAATTACGGACAGCGCTGGAATCATGCCAGCCCCAGAGGTTAATATAGGGTCTTTTTTTAGCTAGGGGAAATAAGGGTAATCAGAAGGGTTGTTAATTGCTTCCTGCACAAAATATCCCCCCACACACTGCTCCTCTCCAAATTAGCTGCACGAAGTGCCCCTTTCCATAATGTCCTCCCAAAACCTGCCCTTTCTATAATATTTCCCCCATACTACATCTCTGCATAAAGTCCCCCCAGCTCCTCATTATAATATAAATTGCCTTATTCTGTCTGTCTTGCTAAAAAATTGTGTCCTTACAGTGACAACCGTCGGATTGGCTGCTGGGCTCGGCCTGGCCCTGCCCCCCACACGGATTGGCTGCTCGGCTCGGCCCCGCCCCCCGCATGGATTAACCGTTTGGCCAGGCCCGCCCCCGCCCGTGATGCCCGCTAGGCCACGTATTCCACACGCGATGCCCGCTAGGCCACGCCCCCCACACATGATGCCCACTAGGCCACGCCCCCTCACGCTGCCCGCTAGCCCACGCCCCCTCACACGATGCCCGCTAGGCCATGCCCCCTCACACGATGCCCGCTAGGCCACGCCCCCTCACACGATGCCCGCTAGGCCACGCCTCCACACATGATGCCCGCTAGGCCACCCCCCCGCACACTATGCCTACTAGGCCACGCCCCCCGCACACTATGCCCGCTGGGCCACGCCCCCCGCACACGTTGGGCACCTGTACACCTACCCCCAGGACTACTCCTCCCATTATACTCTTTCCCCAGGACTACTCCTCCCATTATACTCTTTCCCCAGGACTACTCCTCCCATTATACTCCTCTTTCCCCAAGACTACTCCTCCCATTATACTCCTCCTATTATAATCCTCCTATTATACTCCTCTCTGAGGGGTTCGCAGCATGGGGGATGGAGCACGATGGGGAGTACAGCATGGGGGATGGAGCACGATGGGGAGTGCAGCATGGGGGATGGAGCACGATGGGGGGTGCAGCATGGGGGGTGGACCACGATGGGGGGTTCCCAGAATGGGGGGATGAAACACGATGGGGGGGTGCGCAGCATGAGGGATGGAGCACGATGGGGGGTGCAGCATGGGGGATGGAGCACGATGGGGGGTGCGCAGCATGGGGGATGGAGCACGATGGGGGGTGCGCAGCATGGGGGATGGAGCACGATGGAGAGTGCAGCTTGGGGGATGGAGCACGATGGGGGGTGCAGCATGGGGGGTGGACCACGATGGGGGGTGCACACCTCCCCCCAAATCACACACACACACCGCCACACACGCACCGCACAACAGACCACACACACACTGGGAACCACAAACACTGCCCTACACAGACACCCACACACACAGACAATGCCGCACACACACACAACACCCAACACACAAACACCGCGGGACACACAAATATACACACATACCGCACAACACACACATTGCACAAAACATACCTCCCCCAAAACACACACATGCACCCCACAGCCACACCCACACAAACCACGCAACACACACAGCACCACACACACACACAACGCTGCAGACACACAGCGCTCCACAAACAACGCAACACACAAACAACACCGCTCTCTCACACCCCCCCACACCCAGACAACACCCAGAACATGTACAGCGCCCTACACAAACACTGGCAACTACACACAACATCTATATATATATATATATATATATATATATATATATATATATAACAAAAATCATACATTTACTACACAATAAATTCTAGAATACCCGATGCGTTAGAATCGGGCCACCTTCTAGTTATACTATATTATCCATTCACTGTCTCCTTCCTAATTGCCTCATTATGTCCCTTCTTGCCCCATAATGTCCACCAATGCCCTACAATGTTCTTATTTGTTTCATAATGTCCCACATTACCCCATAATGTCCCAAATTGCCCAATAATGTCCCACATTGCCCTATCATGTACCCCATTGCCCAAAAACGTTCCACATTGCACCATAATGTTCCCCATTGCCCCATAATGTCCCACATTGCCCCATTATGTTCCAAATTTCTCAATAATGTCCCCCCATTGCCCAATAATGTCCCCCCATTGCCCAATAATGTCCCAATCAATTTTCTCCATAACATCCTCCACTGCCTGATAATGTCCTTTGTAAAGTAACACCGCTCCTTCCACACGACGGCCCCTGCATCTAAAATTATTCTCTGTGTCATGTTCGGCTCCTCAGGAGCGTTTACCCAGTACCTGCGCGTCCTCTTCTTCCGAGCGGCCCCGGTGATGCGGCATTGTGGTGCGGGGCTCAGGAGCTCCTCCGCCTCAGTCCTGGAGCCGCACTGTTTAAATGTATGGATAAGTTCACACTGTGTTTCGTTAACAGTTCAAATATGAAAAGATTTTCCTGTGGAAACCGCTTCCGGAATTCTTCTATGTGACAATTCTTGTCACTTTTTGGTCCTTGCACTTTTTTTGTTAGCATCTTCTTTGCATTTAACGTAGCGTTTTGCTGACGGTTCCTCTAAATCAGACCTGGGCAAGGGGCTGCCCGCGGGCCACATCCGGCCCACCTACTCTCTGTGACCGGCCCGCCTGGCTCCGGGCGTCCTTGCTGGCCGGTCACTGATGAGGGCAATCTGACCTGTTGTCCGGAGCTCCAGGCTCCAGGCGGCCCGTGGTCAGATTGCCCTCATCACACGCTGCGTGCCGGCGTGCAGGGAACAGAGGACAGATCCTGCAGCGCCGCACAGTGCAGCAGCGGAACGAAGGAATCTGTCCTCTGTTGCCTGCCAGCACTTTCTCTGTGACACACACGCGCGCGCCCTGATGTCGTCAGTACGGCGCGCGTGTGTGTCATTTGAAAAGTTCCCGCCCGGCAGGAGAAGAAGGATGTCAGCGGGAGCCCGTACAAAGGTGTCTGAGGAGGGAAAGGTGAGTGGTGACTAGTAACCTGAGGGGACAATGGGGGGAGTGGAGGGGAGGGGGGGGGGGGTAACTGGTGAGTAATATTTGGGTGTAGTGATGTAGTATATTGCAATGTAGTTTTACAGGTGTAGTATATAGGGGTCTAGTGATGTATATGTGGATGTAGTGATGTATATTACAGGTGTATATAGGGGTGTAGTGATGTACATTACAGGTATATATGGGGGTGCAGTGATGTATATTACAGGTGTATATGGGGGTGTAGTGATGTATATTACAGGTGTATATGGGGGTGTAGTGATGTATATTACAGGTGTATATGGGGGTGTAGTGATGTATATTACAGGTGTATATGGGGGTGTAGTGATGTATATTACAGGTATATATGGAGGTGCAGTGATGTATATTACAGGTGTATATGGGGGTGTAGTGATGTATATTACAGGTATATATGGAGGTGCAGTGATGTATATTACAGGTGTATATGGGGGTGTAGTGATGTATATTACAGGTGTATATGGGGGTGTAGTGATGTATATTACAGGTGTATATAGGGGTGTAGTGATGTATATTACAGGTATATATGGGGGTGCAGTGATGTATATTACAGGTGTATATAGGGGTGTAGTGATGTATATTACAGGTATATATGGGGGTGCAGTGATGTATATTACAGGTGTATATGGGGGTGCAGTGATGTATATTACAGGTGTATATGGGGTGCAGTGATGTATATTACAGGTGTATAAGGGGGTGCAGTGATGTATATTACAGGTGTAGTGTATATGGGGGTGTAGTGATGTATATTACAGGTGTTTATAGGGGTGTAGTGATGTATATTACAGGTATATATGGGGGTGCAGTGATGTATATTACAGGTGTATATGGGGGTGTAGTGATGTATATTACAGGTGTATATGGGGGTGCAGTGATGTATATTACAGGTATATATGGGGGTGCAGTGATGTATATTACAGGTGTATATGGGGGTGTAGTGATGTATATTACAGGTGTATATGGGGGTGTAGTGATGTATATTACAGGTGTATATGGGGGTGTAGTGATGTATATTACAGGTGTATATGGGGGTGTAGTGATGTATATTACAGGTATATATGGAGGTGCAGTGATGTATATTACAGGTGTATATGGGGGTGTAGTGATGTATATTACAGGTATATATGGAGGTGCAGTGATGTATATTACAGGTGTATATGGGGGTGTAGTGATGTATATTACAGGTGTATATGGGGGTGTAGTGATGTATATTACAGGTGTATATAGGGGTGTAGTGATGTATATTACAGGTATATATGGGGGTGCAGTGATGTATATTACAGGTGTATATAGGGGTGTAGTGATGTATATTACAGGTATATATGGGGGTGCAGTGATGTATATTACAGGTGTATATGGGGGTGTAGTGATGTATATTACAGGTGTATATGGGGGTGCAGTGATGTATATTACAGGTGTATATGGGGGTGTAGTGATGTATATTACAGGTGTATATGGGGGTGCAGTGATGTATATTACAGGTGTTTATAGGGGTGTAGTGATGTATATTACAGGTATATATGGGGGTGCAGTGATGTATATTACAGGTGTATATGGGGGTGTAGTGATGTATATTACAGGTGTATATGGGGGTGCAGTGATGTATATTACAGGTATATATGGGGGTGCAGTGATGTATATTACAGGTGTATATGGGGGTGCAGTGATGTATATTACAGGTGTATATGGGGGTGCAGTGATGTATATTACAGGTGTATATGGGGGTGCAGTGATGTATATTACAGGTGTATATGGGGGTGCAGTGATGTATATTACAGGTATATATGGGGGTGCAGTGATGTATATTACAGGTGTATATGGGGGTGCAGTGATGTATATTACAGGTATATATGGGGGTGCAGTGATGTATATTACAGGTGTATATGGGGGTGCAGTGATGTATATTACAGGTGTATATGGGGGTGTAGTGATGTATATTACAGGTGTATATGGGGGTGCAGTGATGTATATTACAGGTGTATATGGGGGTGCAGTGATGTATATTACAGGTGTATATGGGGGTGTAGTGATGTATATTACAGGTGTTTATACGGGTGTAGTGATGTATATTACAGGTATATATGGGGGTGCAGTGATGTATATTACAGGTGTATATGGGGGTTCAGTGATGTATATTACAGGTGTATATGGGGGTGTAGTGATGTATATTACAGGTGTATATGGGGGTGTAGTGATGTATATTACAGGTGTATAAAGGGGTGTAGAGATGTATATTACAGGTGTATATGGGGGTGTAGTGATGTATATTACAGGTGTATATGGGGGTGTAGTGATGTATATTACAGGTGTATATGGGGGTGTAGTGATGTATATTACAGGTGTATATGGGGGTGCAGTGATGTATATTACAGGTGTATATGGGGGTGTAGTGATGTATATTACAGGTGTATATGGGGGTGCAGTGATGTATATTACAGGTGTATATGGGGGTGTAGTGATGTATATTACAGGTGTAGTGTATATAGGGGTGTAGAGATGTATATTACAGGTGTATATGGGGGTGTAGTGATGTATATTACAGGTGTATATGGGGGTGTAGTGATGTATATTACAGGTGTATATGGGGGTGCAGTGATGTATATTACAGGTGTATATGGGGGTGTAGTGATGTATATTACAGGTGTATATGGGGGTGTAGTGATGTATATTATAGGTGTAGTGTATATAGGGGTGTAGTGATGTATATTACAGGTGTATATAGGGGTGTAGTGATGTATATTACAGGTGTATATGGGGGTGTAGTGATGTATATTACAGGTGTATATGGGGGTGCAGTGATGTATATTACAGGTATATATGGGGGTGTAGAGATGTATATTACAGGTGTATATGGGGGTGTAGTGATGTATATTACAGGTGTGTATGGGGGTGCAGTGATGTATATTACAGGTGTATATGGGGGTGTAGTGATGTATATTACAGGTGTATATGGGGGTGCAGTGATGTATATAGGGGTGTAGTGATGTATATTACAGGTGTATATGGGGGTGTAGTGATGTATATTACAGGTATATATGGGGGTGTAGTGATGTATATTACAGGTGTATATGGGGGTGTAGTGATGTATATTACAGGTGTATATGGGGGTGTAGTGATGTATATTACAGGTGTATATGTGGGTGTAGTGATGTATATTACAGGTATATATGGGGGTGTAGTGATGTATATTACAGGTATATATGGGGGTGCAGTGATGTATATTACAGGTATATATGGGGGTGCAGTGATGTATATTACAGGTATATATGGGGGTGCAGTGATGTATATTACAGGTGTATATGGGGGTGTAGTGATGTATATTACAGGTGTATATGGGGGTGTAGTGATGTATATTACAGGTGTACATGGGGGTGCAGTGATGTATATGGGGGTGTAGTGATGTATATTACAGGTGTATATATGGGTGTAGTGATGTATATTACAGGTATATATGGGGGTGCAGTGATGTATATTACAGGTGTATATGGGGGTGCAGTGATGTATATTACAGGTGTATATGGGGGTGTAGTGATGTATATTACAGGTGTATATGGGGGTGTAGTGATGTATATTACAGGTGTATATGTGGGTGTAGTGATGTATATTACAGGTATATATGGGGGTGTAGTGATGTATATTACAGGTATATATGGGGGTGCAGTGATGTATATTACAGGTATATATGGGGGTGCAGTGATGTATATTACAGGTATATATGGGGGTGCAGTGATGTATATTACAGGTATATATGGGGGTGCAGTGATGTATATTACAGGTGTATATGGGGGTGTAGTGATGTATATTACAGGTGTATATGGGGGTGTAGTGATGTATATTACAGGTGTACATGGGGGTGCAGTGATGTATATAGGGGTGTAGTGATGTATATTACAGGTGTATATATGGGTGTAGTGATGTATATTACAGGTATATATGGGGGTGCAGTGATGTATATTACAGGTGTATATGGGGGTGTAGTGATGTATATTACAGGTGTATATGGGGGTGTAGTGATGTAGTATATGGGGATTGTTTGTGTATATATGTATATTGTGTGTGTGTGTGTGTGTGTGTGTGTATATATATCTAATATATAAAACTCAGTGTATGTATGTATGTATGTATGTATGTATGTATGTATGTATGTATGTATGTATGTATGTGTGTGTCCACTAAAGGAATTTGCACCGTCGCAGTTACAATCACAAAATTTTGCACGGACGCCTCATGTGACTCAGGGAATGTCATAGACTATGTTTTGACGGGAAAATGTAACCCCGCGCTTTACAGTTACTCTGCAAAATCCTGCCTCCATTAAACTGAATGGAGGTGGGAGCGACAGGCTATAAATAGCAACTGTCAGTGGTTGCTATAGGAACAAAATAAACTGTTAGTATAAGAAGCTTATGTGTGAGATAATAAGATGTCAGTGAGGAGACGGATAGACAGAGACAGGCCTGGAAAGAGACAGGCCTGGAAAGAGACAGGCCTGGAAAGAGACAGGCCTGGAAAGAGACAGGCCTGGAAAGAGACAGGCCTGGAAAGAGACAGGCCTGGAAAGAGACAGGCCTGGAAAGAGACAGTAACAACATTGTCACCAAATATCAATTCAGGAGACACAAAGAGTGTATTTATGCATATTAATGACTTCAATAAACTCTTTTAGGATAAAACCCAAACTTTATTGAACAATCAGATATACAAATATTAAAAATAAACAGGGAGACACACCTTGTTGGAGAACGGTTATAAGCCCCTATTCTCTACACACATCAGTATTAAACGTCAGATATCAACTCAAGATCACTAACTTTTTATTTATTAATACATCTAGTCAATTATTATTGATATAGGATCAAAGTTATTGCCTAGGTATTGTTGCTATACAGTTGCAGCATACTGCTACTCATATTTCCACTCAATGCAGCCTTCAAACCAGGAATACTACCAAATTACAATAAGTGATCAAGAAGCTATCATATACCCAAATGGTTCCATTCACCTAACACCATGAAGTGTCACAGCATGCACATAGACAGAGGCATAGGCGGCAGCGCATCAAATGGATTTTTATATTTTAATATTTTTTTCAAAACATTTTTTTCAGATTTTTTAAACTACTATTATACCCATACAGACACTGCATTATCCCTGCGTTTAGATTAAATGTCCAAAAATCACCGATTGTGTTTACACGCAGGGGTAAGTCAGTTGTTATATGATACGATATTCCATTGGGCTATATTAAATCCGATGCGCTGTCGTCGGTGCACTCACGCCACGTGCATCAACCACCCCACAGATTTGCAAAAGTAAATGCAGATATTGCCATCAAAAATTCATTGCAGGATCACCAATGAATTTGCCATATGCAGAAATTCACAAGCATAACCAAATGCTATAGTAAATAAGGATGGCCGCTATTACATTTAGTTGGAATATACCAGATATACTTGTTCAGAAACAGCAGACATGTATATATATATCTAACTGCATATAGTCTAAATTTTAAAGGCACATCCACATTATTTAATCACTAATGGATTTATAGCATGCATAAAGTCGCATACAAAGTCAACTGCTACATTGAAGCGAAATAGCCGCTGTTGTATTCAATTTGAAAATGCATATATTTTTAATCACCAGGCATACATATATATCTAGTGGTACA